>NC_134485.1:102797221-102953846 GCF_040206685.1 Ascaphus truei | reverse complement strand
GGGGAGAGAGAGTGACGGAGGGGGAGAGAGAGTGACGGAGGGGGAGAGAGAGTGACGGTGGGGACGGAGGGGAGAGAGAGTGACGGAGGGGGGAGAGTCGATGAGAGAGACGGAGGGGGAGAGAGAGTGACGGAGGGGGAGAGAGAGTGACGGAGGGGGAGAGAGAGAGTGACGGAGGGGGAGAGAGAGTGACGGAGGGGGAGAGAGAGTGACGGAGGGGGAGAGAGAGTGACGGAGGGGGAGAGAGAGTGACGGGTGGGGGGAGAGAGAGTGACGGAGGGGGAGAGAGAGTGACGGAGGGGGAGAGAGAGTGACGGAGGGGGAGAGAGAGGAGTGACGGAGGGGGAGAGAGAGTGACGGAGGGGGAGAGAGAGTGACGAGGGGAGAGAGAGTGACGGAGGGGAGAGAGAGTGACGGAGGGGGAGAGAGAGTGACGGAGGGGGAGAGTGAGTGACGGAGGGGGAGAGAGAGACGGAGGGGGAGAGAGAGTGACGGAGGGGGAGAGAGAGTGACGGAGGGGGAGAGAGAGTGACGAGGGGGAGAGAGAGTGACGGAGGGGGAGAGAGAGTGACGGAGGGGGAGAGAGAGTGACGGAGGGGGAGAGAGAGTGACGGAGGGGGAGAGAGAGTGACGGAGGGGGAGAGAGAGGACGGAGGGGGAGAGTGAGGACGGGGGGGGAGAGAGAGTGACGGGAGGGGGAGAGAGAGTGCGGGGGGGGGAGAGAGAGTGCGGGGGGGGAGAGAGAGTGCGGGGGGGGAGAGAGAGTGCGGGGGGGGGAGAGAGAGTGCGGGGGGGGAGAGAGAGTGCGGGGGGGAGAGAGAGTGCGGGGGGGGGGAGAGAGAGTGCGGGGGGGGAGAGAGAGTGCGGGGGGGGAGAGAGAGTGCGGGGGGGAGAGAGAGTGCGGTGGGGGGAAGAGAGTGCGGGGGGGGAGAGAGTGCGGGGGGGGAGAGAGTGCGGGGGGGGAGAGAGAGTGCGGGGGGGAGAGAGAGTGCGGGGGGGAGAGAGAGTGCGGGGGGGGAGAGAGAGTGCGGGGGGGGAGAGAGAGTGCGGGGGGGAGAGAGAGTGCGGGGGGGGAGAGAGAGTGCGGGGGGAGAGAGAGTGCGGGGGGGGGAGAGAAAGTGCGGGGGGGGAGAGAGAGTGCGGGGGAGAGAGAGTGCGGGGGGGAGAGAGAGTGCGGGGGGGGGAGAGAGAGTGCGGGGGGGGAGAGAGTGGCGGGGGGGAGAGAGAGTGCGGGGGGGGAGAGAGAGTGCGGGGGGGAGAGAGAGTGCGGGGGGGAGAGAAACGGTGGGTGACACACAGAGGGTGGGTGACACACAGAGAGAGAGAGGCTGGGTGAGTGACTGGCTGGGTGAGTGGTTTGCTGGGTGAGTGGCTGGGTGGGGGGGTGACTGACACTGACTGGGGGTGGGGGGTGACTGACACTGACTGGGGGTGGGGGGTGACTGACACTGACTGGGGGTGGGGGGTGACTGACACTGACTGGGGGTGGGGGGTGACTGACACTGACTGGGGGTGGGGGGTGACTGACACTGACTGGGGGTGGGGGGTGACTGACACTGACTGGGGGGGGGTTACTGACTGGGGGGGGGGGACCTCTGGTGTCACACACACACACATTCTCACACACACATTCTCACACACACACAGGGGAGGAAGGGCCGCGACCAGCACCACGCTCCTCCCCCACCCACCCCCATCTCCCGCTCGTGTGGAGGGACAGGCCGACATCCCCCCCCCAATCAGCAGGGTGGGTGGGAGGCACGTGGCGAGGTAACCCCCACTGGGCGCCCCAGGTGACAGTCAGCCCCGCTCCTGCAGTGGGGAGTAGGGAACCATGTGGGGACCAGGGGATCGCAGGGAAGGAGCAGAGGGGCCGCAGCATGGAGAGTACTTACCCTCCAACAGATCTCCAGGCAGAATGGCTGCTCGTTGGGGGCGGGCTCATATAGAGCCTGGCCGCGCGCCCACAAAGCCTGGGAGCGCGCGCCAATCAGGAGTCAGGTAGGGAGTTTTTTTTTTTTTGTTTTTTTTTAGCGCGAGCAGGGAAATTCAGGGCGAACGGGGGAAATTTAAAAAAAAACCACGTGTGCTGCTTGGCCAATATTTACACGCCCGGGGGTTAAATCCACCCGCCCCGGGCGAGTAAATGTATAGGATTGTCGAATATATATATATATATATATATATGACCACTCCGGGAAGAAGCCCACCGACGGGTGAAACATGTTGAGTGTTTACTTTACTACAGCCTTTATGTAATCTTCTATTCTGAGGGACTTATGATGGATCTGATGCAGCAATTTGGACTTTATTTTTTGTTCCTGTTATAAGCAGACTTTGGAAACACATCCTGTACAATCAATATGGACACAAACTCTACACAATCTAGCTGCAGCTGAGTATTACCCTCCTTACTGTTTGGGCATTACCTGTCCTTGCAGTGCTGCGCTTTGTGGTGTTTTCAATATGTATGACTCTGTTTGCTAATATGTCTTTATTAGTCATATTTTTCTTTATTTTGCTGCATCAGTTCTCATTGATTTCATTTTGGGGAAATGCTGTTCAGGGTATAACTATTAGTATTGTTATATTATTTTTCCCTGGTTGCTTTATCTCTTTTTTCCCCCTCTGTTTTTGGTATACATACTAATTTTTCCTGGCTATATACTGGGTCATTGACTATATACTTTTTCCAACGCAATGATTTATTATTATTTCATGCATATGTCAGTGGGAATATATTTTGGTATTGCCTATTATGTTAGACTAAAACTATTTTGTTGTCATTATTTAAACTTTATTTAGACACATTTTAGTTTTTTTCTTTTTGTAATACTGATAGTGTTTGATTAGTAGTCCTCTCTTTATATTTTTTGATACATATATATTTTCATAGGCTGTCTTTAGTATTTTTATGTTTTTAAGTTAGTGTGTCTTGTTGTTTAATCAATAAAATCTTGTTCATTTTTTCTGAATTGGCGGAGCATCTGTTTCTTTTTAACCATCTTTATCTTATAGATTAGTTTAGGTGTAATTTAGAGTGCTACTAAGGGGATTGTCTTTGTTCTTTTCATCTGTGTGTCTTATATAGTTTTCACTATCCCCTAGCACCATCAGGTCCTATTTAATTTATATACTGACATTAATTGGGATATATATTTTATTTTACCCTTATTGTTAGTTTTATTAAAGGGCTTGAGTTAACCTTAAATAGTATGTGTTGAGCAACTTCTCCTTTTGTGTGTGTATATATATATATATATATATATATATATATATATATATATATATATATATATATATATATATATATAAAAATTGTTGTAATTACGATCCCAAAAACCATAAACGAACAGAATAAATAAGTCTCACTTGGATGTAGTAGGGAGGGTGCAGCACAAAAAGGCTGATACAGATAAGGGGGAGCTGTTCTAATCCCTAATAAATCAAGGGGCTGGGTAGTTAGAGGTCCCTATGAACTACTATATGAAGTAATACCAGTCTGTAAGCCCTACCCAACATAGCTTGTAAATAGTAGGGCTAATCAATACATAAAGAAACAGGCTCAGTAGGCCACGGCACCAACCGGAGACGCCGAGCTCCCTCATCGACTACCCTTTCTATTGGAACTACCACGACTGATATGACGTCAAACGTCACTAACATATGTTTCTTGTCATAGCAATGCTTTGTCATATGAGATGGAGCCATCTCCACTACCCTTGATTTACCAGGGATTAGAACAGGCCTCCCTGTTCGTTTATTTTTTTTTTGGGATAGCAATTACAACAGGCACGATTTATATTTTTCTGGGGCTAATACCATTATTATTACCCAAATATTTTTCCAGGATATACCCAACCAGTGTCTGTACACATGACTACCCAGTGGTGGACCAACTAATTTTAATTTTCGGAATATATTTTTGTATTATGTGCATATGGGACCTCATTTTATTTATACTTTAAATAAAAGTAATTTATTCATATTACTTATGTTTATTTTCTTTGTGGTTATAGCCGTTGTTTCCAAGAAACAGCGTGTACCACTTATGCATATGTAGATCAGACATCTGCATGGACAATAGCATTTTACCGTTACACACATGTATAGGATACGAAGTTCCTTGCACACAAGAAAAAAAATAGCAAACATTTTCAAAGCTTTCTTTGCAGGATACAAAGTTTCAAAACTTTAAATTGAGGTAGATAATGGAAATATTTGCAGGGAGAAAGCCAGGAAGTGACAAACAAAAATAAATACAAAACATTGGGCGAGCTGGTCAGTATGATAAACATCCACCCCACCACACACACCCCCACCCCCACCACACACACACACACACACCCCCACCACACACACACACACACACACCCCCACCCCACCCCACACACTCCCCCACCCCACCCCACACACTCCCCCACCCCACACACACACACACACACACACACACACACACACACACACACACACACACACACACACACACACACACACACACACACACACAGAGGACCGGTGTGTGCAGGTGATGCCCGGTACACGCTCCCCTCTCTCACCTGCAGCAACAGCTTCACTCTCTCTATCGGGGCCACCGCGGTCTGTGAGATTGCAGCAGCCACCCCGCCGGCCAGGAAATCCTTGCCGAATGAAATGGCCTGTTCCGCCATACAGCCGGTGCTCGGTCACACGGAAAGGGAAGCTGGGGGGGGGGAGGGGTCTGCTTTCCTGGAGCAGCACTTTGCAATCACTCCGATCTCGTGCGGCAAAGACCACCATCCCCGCGCGCGCGTTACAACTGCACAAGCCCCGCCCCGCGTGCCGAGGCTGCGGCTTCCCATTGGCTACTGCGGGGGCGAGCCGGAGGATCAGACGTCACGTGATGCCGCAGATTCATTAAGTTAAGCACGGGCGGGAGGTGGAAATCCAGTGCTGCTTGCTGTGCGTCACTGCTAAACAGTCATCTTCATTCAACCCCATCGCTCGTTATCCGACACTATTGATTATATATTTAAGAATCCCTGATATTTATCAGAAACATGTATCCATATGTTACGTACTTTAGATCTGATTATAGAAATAAGAGTTATACACACTGGCCTATACTCACTCACCTCTCATATATATTTGTATATGACATATGCAATGGTCAATCATTTGACTATTTAAAAGAATCAAAATGTCATACAAAAAAACATACCAAACAAATAATAATAATATATAAAAATATATACCAGACTGACACCAAGAAAAAAAGGGACTCAACGCGCTTCGGTCTAAAAATGTTCCTTTATCAAGAGACTTTGTGTACATGTCCAATACAAATAATGTTTTTTTTAATATAATGACATGTCTTTATTATTTTTTGAATGATAATTGTCCTGTCGCTTTTTTCAGATTTAATAAAAGTACCCTAGTACCAATTCATGTCTATAGAAGACTAACTGATGTACCCGGCATTGCCTGGGATTTAATTTTCCCGCTCCCCCCCTTCTCTCCGTTCCCCCGTCTCTTTCTTCGCTCCCCCCTCTCTCTCAGCTCCCCCCTCTCTCCCCATTCCTCTCTCCCCCCCCCCCTTTCTCTTTCTCCCCCGTTCACATGAATCTGTTCTCCCCCTTGACATGAAGGCACCCCCGTTGTCAGCCCCGGGCCCCCCGTTCACAGCTGTTTCCCCCCTCCCCCCCGTTCACAGCCATGTGTCCCCCCCCCCCCATTCACAGCTCTGTTCCCCCAATACACAGCTTCAGCCCCCCCTTCACAGCGCTGCCCCCCCACCCCCCGTTCACAGCACGGGGCATCCGGGGCTGGTTCCCGACTCCCGGCGAACTGGGGTGGCGTTGGTGCGCTGCCGTCTGGTTCCCGGCTCCCGGGGGGTGGCAGATGTGTGCTGCGTTTTGGTTCCCGGCTCCCGGCGGTGCCGGCTGCGGGGGTGGGCATGGGGGGCTGGTTCCAGGCGGCGGAGGTCACTGGGTGCACTCACTGTGGTTGGCAGTATGCAGGGCAGTTGGTTCGGCAGTTGGACTGCGGGTGCGGGCGCTGATTGTGGCGGAGAGCTTGACCATAAACCCAACAAACAAGCAGACTTTTATATATTATAGGGAGAGCGGAGGGGGGGGAGAGCGGAGGGGGGGGGGGGGGCAGGAGGGGCCCACGGGGTGAGGAGGAGAAGCGCTGAGTGAGGAGGGCAACCGGCGGGTGAAGTTTCCCTGTCTGTGACGTCACAGCAAACCCCACCCCACAGCCAACGGGACAGCTCTACAGCGAGAGGCGTGGCCGTCCGCCAACCAACCAATCACAAAACGCACAAACCCACAGACAAACATTCTGACAGACAAACATTTGAGTTTTAGATATATATAGATTAAAGGCTGTCACTCATTCCTGTATATGGATTTGTATACAAGTCAATGGAGTTTCTCATAAATTGGTTTCTCCCCCTCTCACCAGAGGGAGGCGAGATCTTGGACAGATTAACCCATTTGGTGGGTTGGTGGCCCCCCGAGTCACAATCGTGTGTTTACTCCTCTTTCGTTCCGAGTATATTTACTGGTGAACGCAATCTCCCCTACAAAATGAGCAAAAAAAGTACATCTTAAAGCTGCAGTTCAAGCAATATCCTACATATGTGTTATTTTTAAATAAATCAGTTCTATTCTATGAGAAAGTACTTGTAACATTTTTTTAAAAACAATTTTTAAAGACATTTTTAATGTTTTCTAATGTAGCAAGCATTTTTGTTTCTATAGAAACCATTTACAAAGTCACACCACCTTCCTCTTCAGAGACAGGCTCTGGTTTTTGAGCCCTGCCCTCTCTCTAGCAGTGCACCAATTGTATCTAGTGCCTGCCTGGCCACATGATCTTCCACACAGAACTTTGCATCCTGGGTCCTCTTGTGCAGCCCTAAGGATGAGATTATGGTGATGGTGACGTGACCGCATGACATCACACGTTGCCATTGCTATTGCGATTGTTGCACTGAGGTGCAGGAGACCTTGGGAGGGCGACGAATGGCCCGTGACGTCACGCAAGCAGTTTTCCCTCATTGGCTGAACCGCTCACGTCATGCTGTCGTCGCTGGCCAAGACAAAAATCCTTGGCTTCAGCGATTTCGCTCGCCATGTTGCTGCACAGCGCCGTCGCGCTCACGCAACGAACTTCAAATACTTGTGACGGCGCCGTCGCCAGTGCTAAAAGTGCAGCATAACAGTGAATTAAATAACCCCCGATTCGGCTATCGATTACAGGAGAACAGATTGATCGGCAACTTAGCTAATCACTTGTCAGTGTGCAGATTCTATTAATGCACATACGTATTGAATGGGAATTTTTTTTATTTATTTTTTAAACGGCAGCTTTAACAGCCCCTGGCATGCCCTGGGACAGGGATCTGCAATCTTTCAGGGATGAAGAGCCTTTTTTTCAACATTTACTTTGACCAAAATATTTAGAGCCGCAACACATGCATGAATATGATTACACCCCCACAAACACATACATGATACATACATATACAGTACCAGAAGACTGGGTGCAGAGTGGGTAGAACAGGACAGAGTAATGACCCTATTTTATTGCAGTAAGAAAGGGGACCCCAAGCTGGGACCCTGGAAAGAGAGGGTAGAGAAGGCTACCAAGAACCTGCTTATCTGAGAACTGTTTAAAATGTAAATCAGTTCAATACCAAAAGCATTGTCCCCCCCCCCCCCCCTCAAGATCACAGGGATGCCGCAAAGGAAGTGTTATAATTAAGATAAACAAAAAAAAGTTCGTTTAAAAACTACAAAACTCCTGGCGCCCATCTGTACCATCTGCATATATGCCGTGTGCGCAGACCATCACCTTGGATGAAGGTAATGCACCATTAATAGCCCACAGCACATACGTCTTTGTAAACTCCCTTAGAGCTGGGCAGGGAGGGTTACATGTGTATGAGCGGTCCATGTGGACACGAATAAATGACTGTGGTACTACAAACGTTCCTGGCGCTCATTATTCTACAATCTTGCCACCTTATCACTCATCCGCCTGAGTCAAGGTAACCTGATGAAAGGCCCATATGGGCCCTGAAACATTGTCTTTCCACTGCTCTTGGCTGTTACATTAAATGGAGAATTGCCTTATGTACTTGTGAGTAGAGCTCTAATTTGTATCTCTGCCTTAGAGGAGACCTGCACTTTGAAGAAATAGGTTGTCTATGTTGTGTTGGCTGCACACGCAGGATGCTGCTCACCTGAAACTGTTCCCCTGCACTTTGGAATTGTACCAATGCGGAGTAGCCATATAATACACACCAATGTAATCTCCCTAGAAGCCGGGCAGGGAGGGTTAAATAAATGTAGCACTGTTCCCCCCTCCCCCTGGGAGATCTTGCCTAGGCTACAGTTACGTGTGGTGCTGGTTACATGTGGGGGTCCAGGAGAGCTGAGCTTCCGCGATGTAGTGGGGAACAGGACAGGCTTTCGGGTGATCCTTAGGTTCTTTCCATGTGGTGACAGCGCCTCCAGACACAGCAGGCTACAGCAAAGCTGCAAGTAGTTCCTACCATGAGTTCTTTCTCTCCTATACCTCTGGCTAATAGACCGCAACTCAGCCAGAAGTATATAAATGAGGTCTTTATTTGGTGCAGCCACTGCAGCATGATATTACAGCGTATGCATCTTTGTGGAGAAGGGTTTCAGGCCCTTGGATGGTGCTGGCCATCAGATAATGTTTGAGGCCTTGTGCCATGCACAGGTCCTGGCTCCTCACCCCCAAGAGGGGTGAAGGAGGACTGCAACACACTCCTCTCCCCAGGAGGGGTGTAGGAGAACTGCACTCCTCTGTAATTTGGAAAGCCTCCTTCCTGCTGCAAAAAGGGGAGGGCACAGGGTCTGCACCATGATTGGCTGCAACACAGACAATGTGGTGCAATGTCACCACTCAGGAAGGCTGCGTGAAGGGGGGGGGGGGGGGTTAAACCTCACAGGGTAGCCTGTAGCTACTAGGACTTATGTGACAGGAGGGGGAGAAAGATAGCTGGACCAGCCATGGCTATATAAACAAATGTTTTTGTGTGTGGCAACCCGCATAGGAATGGGGACTTCCATTGAAACATTGAAGTGCCTCCATCCAGCACGAGTATAGAAAGTATAGTGGTACCTACTGTATTTGTATATGCAAAATGTTGTAGGGTCTGACATTGGGCACCCAAGAGGTTAATGAACAGCCTATAAATGTGAGTTTTATTGTGATAAGATAAAAGCGCAAAAACTACAAACCTAATATATAAACACATTTACTTCCGTGCTCTACTCAAAGACTCTTAATAAATATAAAATACTTGAAGACAGTAGTACTCTCCTCTTTAAGGCCGGGTTCCAGCCAAGGGACCCCCAATAACATGTATAAAAGGAAAAAAAAAGACAAGCACAATCATTGCTTTAGTAAAAGGTGCAATTTGTGTATTATGGGCCACAAGCCCCAATTCTCACTTACATATTAAGTTGTGGTTATGCAGCATCAGAGGGTACATAAGGGTGTCACCGCTGTACTAACCTGGGGAAGTCCCGTTATTGGAGCCTGTGGAACGCTGCTGATGCCAGCAACAGCAGGGCTCCCGGCGTCCTCACTTCTCTCTGCACTTTCGGGTTCTTCGTCACAGCGATGTTGCAACGTCTGACGTCACGTGTCAAAAACTAGCAAATTGCCAACTCCTCCAAAAGAACCTCGTATCTCCTCTGGTAAAAGGTTGCGCCACCTAGCGAACCCTGCACGTTTCGCTCGGCAAACCAAGTTTCGTCAGCGTTCAGTAGGTGGCGCTTTATTACCGGTAAACTGTATTCCCTCAGCTAGCAAGCCAGTAATGTAATTTGTGTGTAATCATTTCTATGCAGGCAGACTCGGTAATTCACTCAGCCGAGCTGCTTACATAGAAATGCCGGATCAAGACAAAGAGTGGGAGCGGTTAAGTGTCGGGACAAATGTTGAGTGGGGAAGGGCAAATGATAAGGTCCGGGGATGGGCTCTCAGCGGGCCAACGGGAGCAGCACCTTCCAAAGGGGGGTTGGCAATGGCTCCCGCTGGGCTGGCACCACACTGGCTGGGGAAACAGCCAAACGCTCAACTTTTCAGACAGATGCCGGCCCCCGCTCCCTCCATGACCAATTTCTGCCCCAGGCCACTTTCTCCGGTGTTCCTGTACCTCACCTCCCCCTCCAGACCCAGCAATAATCATTTCTCTAAGTATGCAGGCTGTACAGTGTTTCTCAGCCCCACATGTCTGGAGACCTTGGCTACTATGCTTCATTGTGGGCACAAAACACGCTTTTACACCCTGTACACATCAGGAATAATAATTAAAAAAAAAAAAAGTTTACATGGGATGCAAGGGGCTATCGGGCAAATAAACAGGGTAGCTCAGGGCCCTGGTGGCCAGGTGAGCTCCAGGGAAAGATGGCCAAGGGTCAAGCTTAACCTTTATTATTCTGGTCCACCTCCCATCACAATCACATCATCGGTATTCACAACGCCCTACATAGATATCATCCATTTCAAAGAATCCTGGTAATAGTTACAGATTTTGCACATAAACTGACATTTAGCGATTTATATTGTGACAATTTTGTTCTATTTCTTGTGCTCATAGAGAATGACCCCATTGCCCTGGCCAGTGATTAATTAAAGTCAACAGATGAGCAACCCAGGACAAATGTCTTTTGTGCCAAAGCTAGCACAAGGTTTCCTTATGTCCAAAGTCTGTGACATGAGAACACCTCATACGTGGAAGGCAGCCAATATACAGTACTGGTTATGTTGATTTCTTTACAGAATAGGGCCCACAATGTATCCAGAGCTTAAGCACGTTTTCCACAATAGCTTATATGGATGGGTTAAAATATCATGTAAAAACAGTGAGCCATACAAAAGCCAGCAGCGAACTGTATTTACATAAATAAAATATCCCATTCTTAGTACTGGTCTCAAAAATACAGATGTATTCATTGTTGGGGTTCTCAAAAATTTCTTATTTATGGACCACTTCAATGTTATCAAATTGGATGGGGGACCAGCCATGTGTTGCTTTGCAATGCAGGCCGGTCCCCTCTGGCGGCAAAAGGGGTTTAAAGTGTTCATCAATACAGTTAAATATACATTATACACATACTGTACTATTGAAAATATTGCATCTTGTTCGGAAAACAAAACCTGAGGATGTATATGCTTTTGGTGACAGACCTTGAATACCTTAAAATGTGCAGATAGGAAGTAGGTCGTCTCCGGAGCCGAACCTCTAATTTCAGCTCCAGGTGTCCCCCGGTTCCCGAGATAATTACCAAGGGACGGTGCCACCGGTACTTCCTGTTTAAATCCCCCGTGTCTCACAGGACAAAAGGAAGCCGCAATGGACGACGTTGCATCTACCTGTAGGATCACGTCAAGTGGAAGATTGAAACCTCCATTTAGTTTCCCCTGGGGGAGAAACCCCGTGCTTCCCATGTGTGTTAAAAATAGCTGCTTGCAGTCCTTCCATCACACAATAATTGAATCAGATATCATGCATTTGAAAGAAGCGTGCACATGAACAAAGTGTCACTTTTTAGCTTTCTTGTATCAGAGAGATTTGTGCAAACTTTTGACTTGCCGCTTGTTACGCAATCATGGCTTAAGGAAGCAAAAAGTCAGCAATGGGTTGTAGAAATTTAAGAAAGCATTTAAAGCACTTAAATACTAAATATTTAAGTGAAGTAGTAACTCCTGCATGTTAGTTTATAAATCCTAAGAATGGTAGAAAGTTGATTTGGGTTATCCACGTATACTTTTGTGCTTTGACAATTTTCAGTATGCATTTAATATATAAAATGGAAACCAATGACCTAATTCCAAAGACATCCAAGGACTATTGAAAAGAGTTTTCAGCATATAGCCTTCTCTATATACATTTTTCCGGGATTAGAAAAGCTTGGATGCCGAATCACTTTTTTTCCAAAGATATTCTTCTTTTAAATAAACTTACATTAGAGAAATAATTTTGGGGTTGCTTAAAGATGGTCACGATTATAAAACTTGGAAGAACGGTCAATTTGAACACTTCAAATGTAGACCATCATCAATATTTCCACTGTTAAATATGATACGTCTCTAAGCAGTATCTATAGAACGTTTTATTGGTGAGCTTTACAGAGCAAAGCCTTTGGGCTTTGAGACTTTACTTAACATATGAAGCAAACCGGTATATGTGCTCATCACTTAATATATTAGTGAATGTTATACTATATTCAGTTCTATTGCACTTTGTATTGCCCATTACCTTAATAGTGCAATTTGCAACAGTTGACCAGGCTTCCCTGTAATATAGATGGCTTTTTTGATATCAGGAGGATCCAGTGATAGAGGAAGACATGGGCAAGTGTAAGACCAAGAACAAAAAGTGTTAATATGGAGCTGGAAAATTAGTGGGATGCAATAGTGGCAATGCTGATATGTTAATGCAGTAACTGGGAAATAGCCGTTTGCGTGGACCAGTACTCGAGAAGAAAAGTGCTGCAGGCAGAGTGTGTGTCCATGGACTGTTAATTATAGGGGATGGTAGAGGATAAATATTGTAGCTTGTGTGTTTCCTAATCTTTTCCTCATGGCACTCTAGCCAGACCAGATAAAGTCAATGAATTACCAAGCAAGTGTATGCACTTTTCATATATGTGAATGTGTGGGCAGTTGAAGAATTCCAAAGCATGGTCTGGCTAGAGCTTCCCAATGAGAGGATTGAGAAACACGACGTCAACCATTTGGATGCCCCATGACCTAGTAGAAACCTATTATAATGTTCTCACTTAACTTGCACAAACTTTTGTATTTTAAATACGGTAAGAAAACCATACTAAACAGAAAACCCAGCTCAATGCTGTGAAATTCACCAATGCAGATTTTATTGCAGGGTCAAAATTGCAAATGCAGCAATATTTAAAATGTCAAACAAATTCGATTTTTTTGCTTTAAAAAAAATAAAAAAAAAATATATATATATATCTATATATAATAAAAGTGAATCTTGTGAGTCTGGTGCTAGATGCGGCGAATCTGATTGGTCCTCAGCCTCTGGCCAATTAGATTGGTGCCTCTATGACATCACCCAACTGCCACTCTCTTCTTCTCACACAGACACAGACCCCCCCCCCCCATCACCTTCACCGCCCTGCACCGGCTCCCGGACGGAGGGGAAGCGCGGCGCAGCCCTCACCCTCACCGCCCCCCGGACGGAGGGGAAGCGCGGCGCGGCCCTCCTGCCCCAGCCTGCCACTCTTGCCCCCCGCATGCCACAGAGATATCAGGGCTAGGAGGGAAACCGTCTGCCGCCAGGAACCACCACCCACCCGGTCAAGGTAAGTCTCCCACCCAGTCAGTCACCCACCCAGTCAGTCAGTCACCAACCCACCCAAAGTCACTCACCCAGTCACCCACTCACCGACCCAGTCACGATCCCACCCACCCACTCACCCATCGGAGATGTGAACTGGGGGGGGGGGGACAGAGCTGTGAACAGGGGGGGTGACGGAGCTGTGAAGGGGGGGGGGGCTGTTGCTGTGAACGGGGGAGAAAGAGAGAGGGGAGACAGTGGAAGGGAGAGAGAGGGGGAGCCAGAACATTAAATCCCAGGCAGCGCCGGGTATATCAGCCAGTATATATATATATATATATATATATGAAAATAAGCGCCCAATCCTAGTGCATTACTGTATAAAAAAATGGATTTAATGTTCCAAAAAACTCAATGGTTAAACTCACAAACAATGAAGATTAAAAAAAAGCATGTATGAGATCAATACTCATGCTCCGATTTGTCAGCAAGAAGCTTCTCCTCTGCTCAGCTGCTCCGCAGACCAGTGTGGTCCTCGTGAGTCTCCGTCCAGCAGGAACTCTCGGCACCAGCGGTTTCTCAAATTCTTCCCCCGGGGAACACAAACCAGATGTCCCTGATTCCAAGCAAGGGGGAAGGAAGGAGCCGGAAGTGACAGGACCGCAGATGATAGCAGTCTTTGAGTGAGGTGGCAGCAACTTGCTCAACAAACACTAGGTCATCCACAGCACATTAACCCTACGCGTTTCCTCAGACTTGCTGATTTCATCAGGGGATGGACTGAGACATATCAACCGGATATATATACCCAGAGTCCTAATTGATTGTATTAAATTGGTTAAATGGAGGCTCCTGTGTGTAATTGGGTATACCACTAAACATACATCAAAATAATAATGTTTAAAGGTCCTAAAAGGTGTTTATACAGATTATACAAATCTTAAAACATACAAATAAATCTCTATTAGCACAGTTTTAAATGATATATATAAACAAACACTATGATATTGTTAGTCCAATAAATTATCCAAAATTGAACACAGACAGATATTTCAAACTTGAATTTAGTGGAATATATATGGCTCATTAACACATTGGTGTAGATCCATTTAGATTTTATTGTTCATTACTGACTGGGCGTTGCCAGCAGCAGTCACCAAAGCGCAGTCTTTTTTGTATATATATCTATATATATTTATTTTGAAATACCTGCGCATTAATTAACTGTTTTTATGTATTTTACAGTCCACATATCTATAGGTTCTCTTATTCTGTGCTGTTGGAAAGTTTAAAACATTTGATTGAATGTGGGTACATACCAATGTAGCACTATGGTCTTTCGCTTGCCTGCGAGCATCAGCTTTTCAACCATGTGCAATGCCTTAACAGTCCGCAGCACACCACCTAACAGTTGGTAATGGCCAATCAGAATTAACACAGCGGGGGTCTCTGTGTCTGAATGGGACTCGCGCAGAGTGAATCCAAACAATCCTCCAATACAAGCGGTTGGGTTCTGCTGAAGCAGGAAGGCAGAGAATCTGTTCCGGTGAGGTCTAGAGATGGCCTTTGTTTTCTGTCACGGGAACACCAGGAGCAGGTAGGACCTCGATGGCCGGAACAGCAGGGAAGACAAGGATTGTTGGTGTCACAGGCTGAGGTCGGTTGCAGATGGCAAGCAGGATCGACAGAGTTACAGGCAGGGTTCAGTGGCAGGCGCCAGGCAGGATCATCGGGGTCACAGGCAGGGTGCGGTGGCAGGCGGCAGGCAAGGATTGTCGAGGGGTTGGCAGCAGGAAGGTAGGAACAGGGCAGGGGAGCAGGAACCGAGACTACGGAGCAATGAGCATGACACAAACGGGACTAGACAGATCATAGGCAAAGGCCTTTAATAAGTACCGGACTCAATACAGAACAGAAGCATGGGCATAAGGAGTCAGGACACAAAACAAAGGCAAGGGAGGAACAGAAAACTATAAGGACAGGAGCAACAAGGAGACAGACAGACAGTGGAACCCCAGAGCAGACAGAAACAGCAGCACACCCGGTGGACAGACAAGGGAACTGTGGCTGGGAGCAGGATGTCTAGGAAGACTGACAGCGGCACACCATCTAGCAGTCGGTAATGGCCAATCAGAATTAACACAGGAGGGGGGTTCTTGCGTCTGAATGGGACTCACGCTGTGTGTATCCAACCGGGCTGCATCTATCTGTAAGAGACACGCACTAAGAGCAAGATTGACTCAGTCACTACCTGCGCACCTCTAACAGGCGAACGCACAGCTTTTATTTTAATAACACAGTAATGTAGCAGGGGGATCTCCGTAGCTGAACCGCATTCATTTCAGGTCTGGGGACCCCCTGCTTTCCGTATTACAGGCCATGTTATAGGGTACCGATATCCCCATGCATTGTTAAATCTCCTGCGTCACGGCCCACATGACCATGAGCACACGGGAGCACAGACAGAAAAAATACGGTGCCACAGCGGATATAGGGGTGGCAGTGCGACCGACCATAGTGCTGAATCTGTAGTGAAGTCAGTGTGCTACAGTCATTTACGTCAACTACATATTACATTAACATAACAGAAGTAAAGTACAGTGAGACAATATTCTTACTTCAATATATGAATTTGAATATAAGAAACTCACTGGGGACTTCACAGTGGTCAATGGAAATAAAATCTTGCATGTCAACACAAAATAAAAATCCCACCTTTTAGGGCAAAGAAAAAAAACAGTCCATATGTCTTTGTTGACGTTGTTGACAGGAACACAAATACTTCTGCTGTGGAAAGTAACTCACAATGACAAAAAAAAAAAACCTACCACACACCTTTGCTTTTGAAAACAATTTAAAGATATAGATTAGACACCTAATGCAATCTCTCGTACAATATTATCTCTTTATGGCCAGAATTGCATCTAAGAGGTTGCCTGTCATCTTGATTTGCACACTGTTAAATCCATGGATCTCTAGGAGTGCCCTGTATTCGGAGCCACTTCTCTGCTTTCCTTCACTCATGCTGAGAGATTGTAGTAATGCTCTTGGTTCTTTTTTCTCTTCATCAAGAACAATTTCAGCCACAAGTAAGGCACTTTGGCCTACAATGACAAAACCAAAAATTAGCCAAGAAGTGATACAGTCTAGTTCAGGAGAAACCAACTCCAGTCCTCAAGGGCCACCAACAGGTCAGGTTTTAAAGATATTCCTGCTTCAGCTCAGTCATCAATCTGTGCTGAAGCAAGGATTTCCTTAAAACCTGACCTGTTGGTGGCCCTTGAAGACTGTAATTGGCCACCCCTGGTCTAGTTCAACGTTCATGTGCAAACAACTACTGCATATTAGAATGGCAGAAAGTTACAGAATACAATATTAGGGGTTTCAACCCATTACCTTAGCCTCAGGCAGCTAAGCCTACAAATCATTTTCAGACCCACTTCTAAACTGAGAACTATGTTGACCAACATTTGCCATCTACTGAAACAGTGAAAGAAGAAAAAAAATGCAAACAGGTCAGTTTTAAGAAGGTGTTAGAGCTAGCGTTTCATCAGCGGACAGATCGCGGTTCTGACACCAACATCAGCGATTCTCATCAGCAGTTCTCCTCCAACTACCTGGCCAGCACACCCCGTTACTTATTGTATGTTCCATTTATTTTATTATATTGTGGTCTTTATTTTATTCATTGTGTACAATTGTGTTTTTTCCCATTATATATATATTTCCATGTTGTTTTTAATAATTTGGTCCACATTCAGTGGACTTGTATACTAAAAATCTAACACCCAATGCGCTGTTTGCATTTTTTCTTCTTTCCTTGTTCTATGGGCGATCTCACTTAGATTTTGTAGTATCTCCTGCAGACAGCTGTAAGAGGTTTCAGCGCACACTGTTTTTATATACAAAAGACAGCACACCCGCAGATTCCATCTTTTGAACTGTACTGAAACAGCTCTCATATTTTTCTACATGCCTTTGCAGTTTTGTTTTACCTGCTGAGCAACCAAGTTAATATGAATGTTTAGATAGTCTGGAATGAGAAAATTAGACTCCATGATGACTAGCATTCTGGCAATTTTAATGTTTTTATTCCTCTCTCCAGTGCCAGATTACCCAGTGGCGAACTGGGACTGATACAGATTCATACTGTATATACAAAGCGTGGCAGGTCTCTTTGGCAGTGAACGAGCCAGTCCATTTAGAAACAATTGTGTGGATTTCAAGTGAAAGTCACCCAGCATGTTCTCTACCATTTTGATGTTTGTTTACTGAATCTTAAATAGATTCAAAAACCAAAAAGCCCCAAATGCACATCCAATATAACAAATTATTTGATTAATTTCTATATGTTTTTTTTCTCTCATAAGTATGGATCATTTAGTTCAATCTTTTGGCCAAAATTTGTTATGTCTGCAACCATGTTCCAGGTAGACCCTTTGAGCAGGTCCTACAGTACCAATTTTATACTGTGTCTTTTGTATTTCCTTCACTACATAGAGAAAAGAGGCGACAAAACAAGGATATAGTCAATAGCATGGGATGTGTGACCTGTATGCAATGTCTAAGGGGATACAATTTAGAAGCACTATGAGCGACAGTGCAGTTAAAAAAACACCAAAAGTGAAAAATAAATAAACTATATACAGATGTATCGAGACTTCCTGTCCCCAGCGCCGTGGATGAACAAGTAAAAGTCTGCGGTGCTGGAGAGCGTGTCTGCCACGATAGAACTGCTTCTGAATGGGACCCTCACAGCATTAATCCTTCGCTGCCATGACTGCGGCACCGAAGAAATAACGTTTGGCTACATCTGTATATACTTTGAAAAATATATCAGTTTATACAGTTTATCACCATCTTTTGTTTCTTCAGCATGTGGATCTACAAATATTAGGGATTATTTACTAAAGCTTTCAAGCTGTAACACCAGTGCACCAGATTGATCAAAGGAAAAACTGGATTTTGCTTTAATTCGGATTCATTTTCTTTGTACGGGTTTGCCTCAGTTTTGCAGCCAGAAGACTTCAGTAAATAAATCCCCCCCTCCTCCCTCCCAAAGTGTTTCTTCAGCTTTCATAACGTACTAACACATAAATCATTTCCTTTTTACCTGGACGACAGGATTCAGATATCTTTTCTAATAAACGGTTTAGCTTGCTCTCTGGCAAGTCATGAACAACCCTGGACAGGATGTATAGGTCTGCTTCGGGAAGACTGTCATCCAAGAAGTTACCTGTGAGGGGGAACAATGCAACACGCAGTTTAGACTTGACCAACTAAATTAAATATGTTCTCTAGCCACAGTCCTAAACTTGCCAACACAGACTGTTGTTCATTTGAGTGGCTGATTAGAAACTTTTGGGGCACAAACATCAAGTGGCGGTATGGTTTATTGCTCCTGTTCCATCGTTAACACCCATTCAAGTCAATGGGAGTCAATACTGGAACGGGTGCGATTACCTGTAACGCCACTTGATGCGTGTACCACTTATTGTCCAATGATTTTGCAATATATTTTTGTTATGTAAAGTGTTGCAACTATGGTGTGGGAACCTGTGGGGGTTCCCAAAGCTGAAATCACTATTTGCAGCTCCGGGGATTTATTTACATACTTCCCGTCGCATATCTTGAATCTGGTGACCATTTGGACATTGGCGTTATCTACTCATGCCATTAAAGTCAAGGATAAAAATAGTGAGTTCAGCCAAAATCTTTAAAGTGATGTTGAATGTGATGTACAGTTATGTGGTGTTTGTCCATAAATCATTTGGGATTAATGTGCGAGAAGAGACCCGAGAGATATATCCTCTCAAACCTCCCTCCAAATAACATTGGGAGAGACAACTGTGCTTATAAAAAGGAGCACACCTGAGATAAGCAAAGTATACTTTCTAAATACCTCAAATCCCACACTTCCTACATTTTGTTTTCCATAAGAGCTATATATTAACAAGTCTAAGGCACCTTTTGAGGAAAGGGGTAATGGTGTGAGTTTGGATTTGAACCCACAACCTCTGCTATTCTGGGCAGCAGCTCTAGTAGTGTGTGCTAAACCAGCTGATGGGTGTGTCTCGATGTCGGATTTGGATGTAGCCTGCTGGATTCTTTTTAGCGCCCAATCTGCCTTTGGATTTCAGTGTGGATCGGATTTTGGTAAAACCAGTGCGAAAAATCAGCAGAACAGATTTTGACACTTTCGCCCACCTCTAATGGGGCGGAAGGGTGGGGTATTCCAGTGGTCGAGGGACCACTAATTACAGTTTTAGCTGGGGGGTCCCTCTGCTAATCAACCACTTCTGCTTTAAATGCATTAACTTTACTACAACAACATCCAACATATGTTAAGTGGATAATGAGTATTGAAGTATTCATTTCCCCCTAGAGCACTTGCTTTTACCCTCTCCCACACTGGACACAAAGAATACTCAAAGAATTAACACATATGAGAACACCTTAATGAAAAGAGCATTATTTTGTTAATGTCCCAAAACATCTGGCTGGTGTTCCCTAAGGAGAAGTTGGAAAAAAACCATACCAGTACAAAGTTATTATGTACCAAGGCAATTATTACCTGATGTAAAAGTCACACGAGAAGAATTCAATCCCACAGGCATAAAAGGAGAAACATTTTGAATAACCTCAGGTACGTCAAACACATTGACCGTCATCTTTGGGTATATCCGAACCAATTCATGGGCAAGTGCACCAGTGCAGCCTTAGGAAGTAATAAGAGTTAGTGATGTTAGAAAAATGTATAGCTTTATTCCGTGTAATGGCAGGGGCAGCATGGCACACTGAATACATGTCAAGCCCGCATGCTGCCTCTGCCCATCAATAGGGTAACACTTAGTGAATGGTTAAATTGCTACCCTAGGGTTGGAGTGCCCCAGTTTATGTTACACTTTATTTCTGTGCATCTTGCATCAGTTTTGTTGGCTCATTGTGTGCTTGGACCAGTGACTATGTCTGTGTACAAGGCACACAATAAGTCAGGTGCGGAGTCCAGCAACAATGGGAGACTAGGGATGGATGCTCCCATGTGCTGGGACACTCCAAGGCTAGACCATTGTTCTCTCCCCATCAGCAAGGTGTGCAACCCTGCGGGCACCTGGAACTTCTCTGGGTCTGCCTTTTGGGTCCTAGCCCAGTTGGCGCAGTTCCTAATTGTTCAGGTCTACTTTCCCACGCTCCCAGGCTGTGTCCATCTGGTGGGGTGTTCTTTGGTTCCACCTCCTCTCCATCCGTTCTGGATTCCCCCCCCCCTTCGCTCAGGATTGGCTCAGTGGTTAAGGGACACTGCCGATTGAGGGCCCGGTGCCGACCAATGATTCTAAAGTTGAAGACTGATAGACTACAGACCATCATATCCTAAGACTTCATTGACCCGGAATTGTCTCCCCTTGTTACTGGGGAACAGGGATCTTCACTGGCTTTGGTGGCAGCATCCAGGGTATGCTAACTTCGGCAGCGCCCTGCACTTAGTGAACTAGAAGTCCCCACGTAAAGCAGTATATTGTGGATTATGGTCTTGTTTTGTGCATGTTACCTACAGTACAGTTGGCTCCGGCCAAATAAACTCACATTTATTAACGTGTTCTGCCTGGTAATTGCGATCCCAAGGTAGCCTGGTCAACCCTTTTCGTGACAGTGTGTAATCCCAAGTATAACTATGCTTACACCAAATTTACCACAAGCCTGCAAAACTGCTTTAATAGTTTTTTTTCTTTGAAAATATTATGATGGTATGGTAGAACATTAAATTAACCATACCTCCCAAATCACAAGCAGAACTATACTTGGAAAGGTCAAATGCTGCTGCTATATCTCTTGCAGTCACTTTAAGCATGCAATGCATGGCAGCCATAAAGCGTTCCTTGACTTCTGGATTGTAGTAATAAGCATCCTATAAAAAACAAAGCATTATGTTGTCAAGCAAACCTGTGTCTCAATTTCACTGTTTACAAAAGCTACTAATATAAATCCAACACTGCACGAATTGTGAAAGGAAAACTAGCTGCAGCTAAAGAGCCTGAGATTTTTTTCAAGAGCCCATCACTTCATTTTACTTTGCCAAAATAAGACTTTCTAGGTAGGTGGCTTTGTGACGGTGTTTATACCATATAGTGCTTCCCACGCTGGTTGCACCATTTAAAACTGATAGATCTCTCTCTCTGCTTAGCCATCATGACTGTGGTAGCAGATCCCCGCAGACATTATGGCTCCACTTGTACAGCCATCACATGACCACAGTACATCATGAAGGTCAACACAGCCACTGCCCTGGTGATGATGTTCAATGTACTACTATTGAAAAGCTTCATTAAAACAGCTGCATTCTATCCTATTTTTTATTTTATATATAAAAGAGGACAACTTGAAAATGTTACAATGATGTACTTAAGATTGAAAAAAAAAAGTTAAATCAAATTGTACAAAAACATTATGTGGTGTGCCAAAAAAAGAACGTGGACTTTAAATTATAGTAATAGGACTATTAATAGGGTTAAAACTTTGTATTTGTGTGATTTTTTTTTCACTTTATTGAAACCGTTTATTAAATGAGAAAATTGATTGCATACCCTTTGAACGTTTGAGCGGGATGCAACTTATTATATAGTGGTAAAGGGATTTAAAAGAATTGTACTCAAATTTACAAGGTCTGTTTACATTTGGTACATGTATAGTTCAAACAAAACAATTAAAGTCTTTAGTCCATCAACTGTCATGTTTAACAGTATAACCAATAACTGTATATATACGAAGTGGCCATTGATTTGAATGGCCTGGAATGTCTGGAAAGGGTCTTTTGGCAGAAGATGTATTAGTAGATATAGCCCAAATGTATAATGACACCTTCCTGCCAACACCAATGTTTACTGACACCAGTAACAGAGCAAATATTTAGTGCTAAGTTAATGATTTATGGTTGGGACCAAGCCTCTGCTTACAACTAAACAGGCAGTACAAAGCATTACCACGTCCTATGGTCGCCAGCATACAGTACAGTATTGTCTTTGGGGGACAGAAACCAGCACATTGTCTTACCTGAAATAAATCCTCTGACTTTTTCCCAAAGGCCCTTTGATGCTGATTGGCTCCCTCTTTGACTGCAGATTCCAGGTGTGTGAACAGTGGCCACACATTGTCATTTGAGTGGATGATGAATCCATGAATTGAATATTCACTATCAGAAACCAAATATGTATTGGCCAATTCTGTGTTACTATAGGCTATAAAGAAAGAGGAGCCAATGCACAGGTTACACATATATAATCATTGAAATAGAAAAACACACACTGCCACTATATCTAGACACTTAATATCTACTTTTGTGTGTAGAAGTGATAGTACTACACAACACAATGTTACAATATATTACTTAATCTTTTAGAAGTGTTAACACTTTAGAATCAAATTAAACATTACAAAAACATTTTGTAATATTACCTTCTAACCATGGTGCAGAAGGACGAGCCTAGCAGAAGAACATTTAGTTGCCAATTTTCAGCAAAAGGTATTAGTTTAAAAAAGGGCTTCCAACTATATTTTTTCCTGGTTTTACACTATTTTAAAAGCTTGGGGTAATCCCAAAGTACTGTAATATTTACAGAAATTAAAAGGTTTCTTTTTTAGAATTATAAATAAGGAACCACAGTGTGTGTGTGTCCCCTCTGAGACCTTCTCAAGAGCCCTTGCTCTTGAGAAAGTCCCATCGGGAACTGAAACGTTGAGTCAATAAATTTCACTTTTTTGCATATAGGAGCGGCTGTCCCTTTTTTTTGTGTCTTTTTGGACAGTATGTACCCTTTCTTTACCCTTATTTTATATTTAGTTTTGTGCGTACTCTGTTTCTGATTATATATATATATATATATATATATATATATATATATATATATATATATAATCTCCGAAGTAGTATGCAACATAGGTCCTGTAGTAACTAAAGTATGAGTGCTATTTAGAAGGATGCCTCAGACTCTGCCTGGAATGTATGATGAAGTTGAGCAGAAGAAAGCAGCATCAGGGAACTTTCCATTTTTTCTTTCCTTACTAATCATTTGTTCAGTAATCTGTACAATCAGCAAAGCACTGATAAGTAGTGTTGGACCGGGTCCTCATTTAAAAACAAACAAACAAACAAAAAAAAAACGGGGAACGGGTACCCGGCCAAAATTAAAGGTTCTACCCGGGCGGGTACCCAGTTACCCGGTTTGGCACTCACCTGCAGGGTGGCGGCGACATCTAGGATCAGCAGCAGCAGTCCTGTGACGGTGGCAGCATCAGAGGTGTCTTCAGCCAGGGGGGGAGCTGCAGAAATCACTTCCACAGCACCGGAGCAGGTAAACAGTGTCTGTGTGAGCCGCCGGGGAACCACGTGACCGGAGCAGGAGACGGAGCGTTCCTATTGGACAGACGGAAGTGTGGAAGTGATTCCTGCAGCTCCCCCGCCGGCTGAAGACACCTCTGATGCTGCCACCGTCACAGGACTGCTGCTGCTGGTCCTAGATGTCGTCGAAAAGGTAAGTAATTAGATTATTTCTAGCTGCCCTGACATTACCCGACGCCCACTTCTCAGTTGCCGGGTCCGGGTAGCTGGAAATGTGCCGGGAAACGCCGGGTACCGGGTAATTCTGGGTACTCTGTACACCACTACTGATAAACCTCCAAAAATGTTTGTTAAACATTTTACGTTGTTTATTTTTCCATACCACTAGGTGGAGACATCGACACTTTACTAAGAATACCATGGAGAACAAAAAAGAAAAACAGTTTGAAAAATACATCACTCCCATACAGTATATGGCACAGTACATTTATATATCACACACAGCCCATTAAAGATACTTGGCCATCAGCAGCAACACACACACACACACACACACACACACACACACACACACACACACACACACACACACACACACACACACACACACACACACACACACACACACACACACACACACACACACACACGTATCCATCCGTTGGTCATAATAACTTTATTTCACATAGCGCTTTTCTCCCAATGGGACTCAGAGCTCTTCACAATTACAATACAGTTTGCAGTATGCAACACAGTCCATAGAAATTTTATAGACAGTCCCTACCCAGATGAGCTTGCAATCTATGTTTTTGGTGACTGAGGCACAGGGAGATAAAGTGACTTGCCCAAGGTCACAAGGAGTTGACACCAAGAATTGAATCAGGTTCCCCTGGTTCACACTCAGTGTCCTTGTTCTCAGTGTCACTCATACCTGCTCGCTCCTACTTTCTGAAGTCACCAAATGGTCATTTTGCTACTTGGTCATGCTGTACTTCAATTGATCTCTGCTTTAGTCCCCACTAACATCTGTCTTTTCCATTTCCCTCATCCAGAAGTCTTCTAAATTTCTCTCAAGGTTACAGTCTACAAATAATGTACTTGCGTTTGCAAGTAATAACATAATGCAGTTTGTGAAAAAAAAATTGGTATTCACTAGCAAGTCAGCACCCAGTTCAATTGTGCTATATGAAGTTTTTACATTATCATCCTCGTTTTGTACGGTTAATATTACACTATTGTCGCCAATATGATAAAGGATATATCACACCAAATGCAGGGCCAAGGTGAGGCTCAGGATAGATGAGTTGTACTTGAAAAAGAAGAAGACAAAAATACAAAACATAGTGTGATACTGTAGGTATATAGGACGAACAACATACAATACTAAAAACTAACAGCTGAGATCAAGGTGAAAATTATCAAAAAACATTTAATAAAACATTTAATCAATTACTATGACAATGGACATAAGAAAAATAAAAAATAAAAATACACAGACTGATAAAATGACCAATTGGTTAATGGTGAGGACCACCTCACTGCGACACCGGGTGAACTGCCCACTCACCGGACGAAAGATGGTAACGAGCGGTGGATAATTTGGAGAGTATCCCCTCTCAGCTGCTCAAACAGCTACTGCACCGGAATTAACCGCTCGTTACCATCTTTCGTCCGGTGAGTGGGCAGTTCACCCGGTGTCGCAGTGAGGTGGTCCTCACCATTAACCAATTGGTCATTTTATCAGTCTGTGTATTTTTATTTTTTATTTTTCTTATGTCCATTGTCATAGTAATTGATTAAATGTTTTACTAAATGTTTTTTGATAATTTTCACCTTGATCTCAGCTGTTAGTTTTTAGTATTGTATGTTGTTCGTCCTATATACCTACAGTATCACACTATGTTTTGTATTTTTGTTTTCTTCTTTTTCAAGTACAACTCATCTATCCTGAGCCTCACCTTGGCCCTGCATTTGGTGTGATATATCCTTTATCATATTGGCGCCTATAATACATCTGTTTCACTTTGTATCTCATTCTGACCAGGGGGTCAGTTTTAGTATGTAGGCAGCCCCTGCAAAGAGTCCAATCTACTTTGCAAGGTTTTACCTTGTATTTACATAGGGTGTTATTACCATCTAGTTAGCGCTCACCTGCTCTGTGTTTCTAATATTACACTATTACTTTTAACTTCAGAGATGCTGTAAACCAGTCAGTCATTCTCAACCTTTTTTTGAGCAGGGGCACCCCACGAGGATTTAAATAAATAATTACATCTCAGGGCACCCCTGCTCAGACCTCACTGGTCACTCACACGTATCACACAATTAAAACATGTCAGCTGGTAGTGGGTGCGCCCCACAGAGTTTGAAGACATGGAGGCCGCGATCCGGCTCCCCTCCCTCCTCTGGGGTCTGAGCGGACAGGTGGATGGAAGTCTGTGTCTCCGTATGGTGCGGGATGCACCCGCTGAGCAGCTGGCAGGCTGTACCCCTCCGCCCCCACGCAGAGGTTCGTGGAAACGTTTAAACACATTTAGATTTGTTCACACTGTACATGCATAACTAGAGATACAGCTTTCTATGAACAAAAAATGTGCTTCCTTTAAAACACAAATCGCTTCATGCCCCCTGATATGGTTGACAATGAAGTCTGATAACCATTCAATTAAAACAGTCAGAAAACAAAGCAATTTCCAACAGAAAGCTAAAGAAGCAGTACTATATACCTCAAATGTAATCTGTATCAAAGAAAAAGTGCTTTGTTTCACGTCTACCCATTAAAGTTGGTTATACCATTTGTAGCTAAACAGACCCTTCCACTGCAGGATTAAGTAGCCGTTTCGGTTGACCAGTGCAAATCAATTGTTTATAGGGCATCGCTGATATTTTCACATCGCTTCCTTTCTGCCCTTTTAAGACTACATTACAAAAGATATACATTGCCAAAAAGTTTCACCTTGATGATATTTCGCCAACAAGCCAAGGGCAACACAGGCATCAAGAAGCCTTTCGGTTCCGCACACAGAGGCATTGATCTTCTTTGCAATTTCTACGGCCTTCAGGGCACCTTTATCTTTCAATGTATCAAAGACCTTCAATTTAGATGCTGCAAACAAAGTCTGTAAACAGAAGGCAATGGTAGGAAATGCTGTAGGTTAATCTACACCACTCAGGCATGGAAAGTTATGTCTAACGTTTAACACTTAAACTGCTTTATAGTAGCTTTCCAAATTAAGCACAAATAGCACGGAATATATATATATAAAAAAAAATGTAAGGAAGTAAAGGTAAGATATAAGGTATACATTTAGAGATATGTGAGGACGCAGTCACATTAAAAAGGCCAACAGAAGAACAGCCTCTGGGGAGGAAAGTGGAGCACTGCGCAGGGCTAAAGTAGGTAGGTATATACCTCTCTATCAACCACCATTCCTTTTTCTCCCTTTTTTTCTTTTCTTTTTTTAAGAAATAAGTTTATTTTATTATGGCTATTATGTATACATTCAGCATTGTCTTTCTTCCCCTACTTTCCCTACTTCTTTTCCCTACACTCTATGTGAGGATATTGTCCCTCCATTTCATGATTAGACAAGTGTCATTCTTGCCTTTGACATTGTGGGAGACTGCTGATTATGTATGTATACTTGTTTGTGTGATGTTTATGGCGCGTCCTCCAAGCCAGCTGGCGCTGTGGGGTCTTCCCTGTTGTTTCTTTGAGACTCCAGATGTACTGGCAAGTCTTGCGAGACTCTCGACTGATCCCGCTGACGTCACTTCCGGTTACGGACGTGATCCGGACACACTGTCTTTGTTTATGTATTTACGCGTCCTCCAAGCCAGGTGGCGAGGTGGGATCTACTCTGTTTGTCTCCTGAGAGTCCTGTTATACTGGTAAGTCTCGCGAGGCCCTCGGCTGGTTCCGCTGACGTCACTTCCGGCTAAGGACGCGATCTATTAGGTAAATTGTGTATATAAGTGTGCGTTTTTTGTAATTGGGGTTATACTCTTTGACAAAGGGCTTCGCCCGAAACGCGTCAGAGTGGGTGGTTGCTCCACTGTTGGTGTCTCCCCTAGTCGCTTAATAAAGTAGTGTTTAACCATTGGTGTGCCGGTTCCTGTACTTTAGCCCTGC
This sequence comes from Ascaphus truei, assembly GCF_040206685.1. Classification (NCBI taxonomy): domain Eukaryota; kingdom Metazoa; phylum Chordata; class Amphibia; order Anura; family Ascaphidae; genus Ascaphus; species Ascaphus truei. The sequence continues at coordinate 102,926,045 of NC_134485.1, read as the reverse complement.
GCAGTGCTCCACTTTCCTCCCCAGAGGCTGTTCTTCTGTTGATCTTCTATCAAGTTGGATGCACGCTTGCACGGAGTTCCTGTTGTTCGCTTACACTTCATACAAACAGTGAGTGTACTGTGGTATTGCCCTGCTGTTTACTGACTGTGTTACATATATGCTCTGTGGCTCTATCTGAGTGTGGTTGGTTAAAAGGGGACACTACCATCGGTATTTGTGTCTCCCCAGTACCCTATAAATCCCACTCTGCGGTTTAAGCCTGTTAAATTCGGCGGCCACTTGTTCATAAGCTATAAGTTCTGATGACACTTCATGTCAGTACTCCTATTCAATATATTGGAGCAGCTTTATAAGGAGTTATATACCCAGGATCAAGATTGCTATTATCCATTATATATGGGATTTATTGGATGTAACATGTCATACCTGTGATTCGTTTCTGCTGCACCGTGGATGAACTTTATGTCCTTTCTTTTACACATTAAAAAGGCCCTGATAAAATTATTTTATTCAGTATTCCCTCATGCATTTTTTATTTTATGCAAAAACTCTATAAGAACAAATACTAATGTTCCCACTGTGCATGCTCCAGGAATTCAGCCTGATCACAGCAATGTTGCATGGCATATTTGATGGGCTGTTTGGAATTAACCCTTTGGCCCTAAACATTATCAAAACATGTCACAGATTATGAAAAAAATGTTATAGACAAAAGAAAAGTTGTTATATGGCTTCAGCATTATTATAAATCAGTGGAACTGTAAATGAACACACTTTGAGGTCTCATTACAAAAACACGTTCTATTTAGGGAGGGCAAACAAGAAAAGAGCAATTCTTTGCCATAAAATGACAGTACCTTAGATGCTTTAAAGCCATCCAGAAGTTCAATGATTCTCGATGGAAGAGGAGTACCTTTTCTATGGCTGTCTAAAATCCCATTTTGAGTGACTGCCATATCTGGCAGTGCTGATTCCAAACCATTAGTGCTACAGGGGTGATCACACTTCTCTTCAAATCCGTTGTTCACCTGAAGGACCTCTCTCGGAAAAGGGCAGTCTTTGTCCACATTACCTAGGTTCTCAAAGGTCTCTACATACGGGATAGAGTCATACTTCACTCGGTTAATGGTGCGTTTGGATGGCGGATAGTAGATCTCTGCTAGTTTTTTGCAGAAGTGATTCAGGGGAAACCCCACCACGTTTAGGAAATCCCCATGAACGCTTTCCACCAGCATTCCACCAAGAGCCTGAATACCGTATCCACCTGCCTTATCCCTGGAAGAAGTGCATAAAAAGATGGGTAGATGTGAATACCATGATCATAATCAACGGCTAAATGAAATATTTATTGACCACTCTGGGACCAAAATACAGTACAGTAAGTCACTTAAATCTGCTACCCATTGAACAGAAGTGTGTTGCTGGTGACTCAAAATACGCAGAAGCTAAAACAAGTAAATTCACGCGACTAGTATGCTTCCCAGTCTTTCCTACGTACAAGTCATATTTGATTCATTTGTGGAGTTTTGTGAAGAATATATGCTTCTCATGGCACATAAAAATGGCATTTAGCCAACAAAGGAGCCACCAATGTCATGTTTATTGAAATTTTCTGTAGTACAGGCGTACCCCGGTTTAAGGACACTCACTTTAAGTACACTCGCGAGTAAGGACATATCGCCCAATAGGCAAATGGCAGCTCGCGCATGCGACTGTCAGCACATCCTGAACAGCAATACCGGCTCCCTACCTGTACCGAAGCTGTGCGCAAGCGGGGAGACTATAAAGCCTGTTAAAAATGCGTTATTTACATCAGTTATGCACATATATAACGATTGCAGTACAGTACATGCATCGATAAGTGGAAAAAAGGAGTGCTTCACTTTAAGTACATTTTCGCTTAACATACAAGCTCTGGTCCCATTGCGTACGTTAATGCGGGGTATGCCTGTATATGACTTCCAAGTAGAGCGGTGTTATTCATTTAGGTACGTTTAAGTAATAATCCCCGAAGAACAGGGCATTACTGGCCAATAATGCCCTGTTCTGAGGGGATTATTACCATTATAGGCTAAATGTAGGTTGTTTCATAAATAATAGACCCTTTTGTACAGTTTATATAGATTTTGTTATTAAAATAAAGTGGTAAATACATTAAAGCACCTCTATAAACACTTACACTGCAGCTATCTATATCCATACTGCCGTCCCCTCTGTGTACACACAAACACACACACACACTAGCTACATCCAAACTCTGCTGCTGCTATACTGTACACACACACACACACACACACACACACAAGCTGCTGCTACACACAAACTCTGCAGCAGACACACACAAACTGCAGACACACACACTAGATAGAAACTACAGCTACAAACAAACTCTGCGGACACTTTGCAGCTACAAACACACACTCTCCCTCTTCAACTGTCAGTGGAGCTCTGTTCACGGAGGGAGAGGGAGGAGTCACTGACAGGCTTCTGCTTCCTGACCAATCCCCTGCTCTGTCTGAGAGCTGTTCCTACCTCCTTACCAATCCCCTGCCCTGTCTGAGAGCTGTTCCTACCTCCTAACCAATCCCCTGCCCTGTCTTAGAGCTGTTCTGACAAAAGGAAAAGCTGATTGGCTAGAAATAAACACATGGCAAGCGGCCAAAAATTCCGGGCATTACTGAATGAATAATGCCCGGAATTTTAACCAATCAGAGAGCAGGGATTTCAATAATGCCCGGAATTTTACAGCTTTAGCCTATAATATGGGTTAACACAACTAATCAGGCGTTAACTACCATTGACTTGAATGGGAGTTAATGCTGCATCAGGAGAGGGAACACATTATGGACCTTAATGAATAATCCCCTAAATCCCAAACCAAAATGTACAATAATCCAATTACCAGAATTCAGGCTTCAGCGTGTGTTTTGAAAGTGTAAAACAATGGCAATTTCACCAAAAGCCGATATAACCATCTGACCCACCACAACACAGATCTGGTATATATGAAATGAATGGCTTTTCCACCTTGAGTCGTGGCTCAGTCACTCTTCAATTCAACCAGTAATTCAAGACTCGCATGAGCAACCTATTGGTCGTCACATGGAGACAAAAAACAGTGCTGCTGCAAATTATGCCCCAATGGATTAAATGATTGGGTTATTTCAGAAAGTACCATGTTGGTATTACCACATACCAAGTGGCAAAACAGCAGTTTCCCAGCAAGATTCCTTGCTTTAGGCTATTTGTCTGACTATATAATAAAAACATTTTCTCGAGGGACTCCGTAAATTGATTTGCTTGAAAAGATATTTGTAGCGTCTTTCCTGGTTTATAAAAAGGAGTCACTAACTAGCCCTTGCATATGCATATATTTTGGATTATGTTATTGTTCCGTCTGCAGTTCGGCTTCTGGGGCCTATGTAAAGCTAATAAATAAATCATAAATTACAGTATGAAAGATTTAGCGTGGCCGAGTGCATTCACTTTTTTTTATACTCCAGGTGGAATGGCTTCCAAATATAAAACAAAGTCCCTTCATGACACTACTGGCAACAATAATGCACACACACACACACACACACACACACACACACACACACACACACACACACACACACACACACACACACACACACACACACACACACACACACGATACTTTAGATTACGGCTAACGACTTACATTGGCTCTCCACTGTGAACATATTCCCACAGAAGATCCTCAGATAAATCGGCAAACTTGACTTTGGTTTCCTCATAAAAATCAACAACATCAGTTTCTAGCCGATTGTCTGGGGAAATAAAATAAGCAACATATCAAATATGATTCATACTCATATTTTATTTAATGTGCCTCATTCTGCAGTATGAGTTACTGAGCTAAAAATCACACTGTGTTGCTACGGTAACAGAGGGGGCTTACAACATCTCCTAAAATACAGAAAATTTAATAAACTTTGACGTTACAGGGGGGATAGCAGCTTTTAGATACTGGGTCAAGGAATTCCTCTGTACAATCCAAGAATTCCCTGTGGCCTATAAATCTCCATTTATGACAGCATCTGTGGGGGAGGAGCCAACATAAAGAATCTTTCTCAGGTCCTGGGTATTTTAGAGTATGCTTTCATCAGCTGAAGTTGAAATAGGGATGTCCCCTCTACATCTTGGGTGGGGTTTACCCGCCACATAATCCCACATGTCTGTGGTGTAGTATTTCCACCCAAGGTCTTTTAATATGGTTGCGGTTGGGGGCAGAGCCTGTGAACATCCTACACGATTTTATAACTTCCGAGATTGCTGAACGACAGTACATATTAAGAGTCTAGTTAATCCTTGTTTTACAAAATGTATGCATTAATAAAGTATCGTATTATCCTAAATGTTTATGCATATGCCAAATCAAGGGAGACATTTCTATTTTCACCATTTAATCCGTGAGTCCGTTTCCAGATCTTCTAAAACACTGAAGCACTGATTGGTAAATAATGCGCATAGATATTCTTGTAGATAAGGCTGGGGGAACGTAAGGATATAAAGATTGTGTCACATAGATTAAGAATTTTTACAAGTTCTTATTCACTCGTGTTTATTTTTTTTATTTTTTTTCTTATGCTATTTTTTAGCATTTGGACTGAAATTTCTGTAGCTAATGGGAAAATATGAAACCCTGAATAGATTAAGAGTTTACAGATTCTGCTGAAAAAGCTTATGATTTGTTTACATTTATATTAACAATATACTTAGTGTCTAACTGATTATGAGACCCAGATCTTTTGTCATTTCCCATGGGGACAGGACAATCATCCGCAATCTTTTTAAGCAGCAGGACTGCATTCGTTTTACATTTCTGTGATTAATGCCTTCAGCAAATATTCAGGACATACAGTATATGTAATCGTTGTTACGTGTGGTGGATATTTAATAGACGTCACAGTTTCTTTAAATAAACATGTAACTGGTGATAATGCGAGCCAAAACAAATATTAAACAACCCACCACTTCTGCAAACTACTACAAAAATGGAATTTACATGAAACAGGTCAGCAAGTCCAAAGTGTCCAGAGAGTAATGCTGAAAGGGATTTTATAGCATAGTACTGCTTAGTAAATAGGGGCCAAAGTACTGTATTATTATTGTTACTATATAACTTGCATAAATACATATATTCAATTGGTTAAAAGAGCAATCCATGCAATATCCTACATGTGTTTTATTTAAATTAAGTAAATCTGATCTGTAGTATTAGATAATACTCAATACATTTAAAAAAAACAAAAAAAAACACGTTAATGAGTTTTAATATACTGAGTGTCCTTTCATTTCTATAAACACAGTGTTTTTCAACCAGGGTTCCTAGGAACCCTTGGGTTCCCTGGGCATCGGTAAGGCTTCATCCACAGGGATTGCGACCACGCGATGCTGTGCACGAACAAGAGATGGACATCTATGGGGCCGCCCATAGTCCATGCGAGTGCGCGCACGGTCAAGCGCGATCGCATTTCCAAGATACAAGAATTTTGTATTTTGTCGCGGCGGCCGAATGATGGCCACGTCACGGCGGCAGTTCAGCCAATGAGGGCGAACCAGCCGCGTGACATCATGGCCGTGCCCCCACCACCCCTTCACGATCAATCTGAAAGTGAAGGGCACGCGCGCCGCCATGCGCTCTGTCATGCACGCGCCCATAATGGCCTTAGCCTAAGGGTTTTCTGTAATTTGACCAAATACAGAAGAATTTACAATGCATCTGATCCCAGACGCGCTATTAGAGAGGGTTGGGGTTCCTTACAATGCATTTGATCTGAGACGCGCTATTAGAGAGGGTTGGGGTTCCTTACAATGCATCTGATCCCAGACGCGCTATTAGAGAGGGTTGGGGTCCCACAGAATTTCACATAGGGTTCCTTAACCCAGGGGTGTGTAAACTTACCTACATGCGCCCTCCTGTTTCCGCTCCCCTCCGGCTCGTGCCCCCCCTCCCTGCATGGCTCCGGTGTCAAATGACGCCAGTTGCCATGGAGATGCGTCGCTGGAACTCCAGGTAAGTGAAAAGTTACAGCGGCCTCACACGATCCCCGGCATTTATTTTAAGTGCCTTCGGGGAAGCACGGGGCCTCTAACAGCCACACCCCCCCAGAAAATCTTGCGCCCCCCACTTTGCACACCCCTGCCTTAACACAAAAAAGGTTGGAAACCACTGCTAAAGCGGATTTCAGCACTCTTTCCCCAGTAGTGCAAGATATTTGTGTGTGATCATTTGTTGCCAATATTCCCAGCAGCTTGAGCTACAAACTGTAACCATGCATAATATTACCGTCATAATATAAGAACTGTAGCTGCTGTGAATTATGGGCAATAATTTAGTGAGTACTGCGAACAGGACCTTTACTGATCGATCACGGAAGAACTAATTGATCGGCATATGAGGAGAGAGAGAGGGAGAGGGAGCCTGCAGCACTCACTGAAGATAGAAAAGTTGTATATTGCATCAAATCAGGAACATACAAAAGAGAGCAACGTTTCGGACCTCATGGTCCTTTATCCATACCGGTCTCCCTCCTGCCTTTTGCCTCTAAACTCCTTGAACGTCTTGTTATCTCTCGCTTGCTCCACTTTCTCAACACTCATTCTCTCCTAGACCTTCTACAATCTGGCTTCCGCACTGCTCACTCCACTGAAACTGGCCTCACTAAAATAACTAATGACCTCCATGCTGCCAAAGAAAGAGGTCATTACACTCTGCTCATATTACTCGACCTCTCTGCAGCATTCGATACCGGGGACCACCCTCTTCTCCTTCACATTCTCTGTACCCTTGGTATTCATAACAAAGCTATCCTGGATCTCCTCTTACCTCTCCCATCGTACTTTCAGCGTCTCTTCTGCTAACACTTCCTCCTCCTCCTCTATTGATCTCTCTGTGGGGGTACCCCAGAGCTCTATCCTGGGACCTCTCCTCTTTTCTCTGTACACACTTTCTCTAGGTGACCTAATCACATCTCTTGGGTTTAAATATCACCTCTATGCTGACGACACACAAATTAACCTTTCTACCCCTGACCTTACACCTGCTGTACAGACCAAAGTTTCTGAATGTCTCTCTGCGATATCATCCTGGATGGCCCTCCGACGACTTAAACTTAACATGGCAAAAACAGAGCTCCTCATACTTCTTCCCAACCCTATCCCTACTACTTGCTTCCACATTACTGTTGGAAGTACTATTATTCACCCAGTAGCCCAAGCACACTGCCTAGGGGTCACACTCAACTACTCTCACATTCAAAACGTTTCTAAAATCTGTCGCTTTTTCCTCCGCAATATTACAAAGATACGCCCTTTCCTCTGTTGCTCGACTGCTAAAACTTTGACTCAGGCCCCTCTCCAGTCTCGATTACTGTAACCTCCTGCTGTCCGGCCTTCCTGCCTCTCACCTGTCTCCCCTACAATCTAAGATTAACACACATTAATCTATGTCTGACTGGTAGCAGTCAATTGGAGGCTGTGGCACCTCCCCCCAGAGCTCACTCCTCCTCCTTCACCTTTTTAACTTGGGAGGTCATTTCATTTGCTGCAGGAACAAGACCTATAATGGTTCTTCCCCTCTTACAGAGGTAAAAGGAAGGGTTCACAGTGTAGTGTAGGACCTGCATTAATTTGGTTATACCTTGACGTTGGTATGCAGGCTTATGACGCTTTGGCCAAAGGGTTAACCAAATAACCAAGTATTTAATATTATAATTATTATTGAAGTATTTTACTTTATACTTTTCATCATATATGTTTTGTCAATGGGATGTAGCATTGGGCACCCCCTGTCTCCCCTACAATCTATCCTAAATGCTGCTGCCAGAATCACTCTACTCTTTCCTAGATCTGTCTCCGCGTCTCCCCTCCTGAAATCACTCTCCTGGTTTCCTATCAAATCCCTCACCTCGCACTCAATTCTCCTCCTCACTTTTAAAGCTTTACACTCTTCTGCCCCTTCTTACATCTCAGCCCTAATTTCTCGCTATGCACCATCCCGACTCTTTCGTTCTGCTCAAGGATATCTTCTCTCTACCCCTTTTGTATCTAAAGCTCTCTCCCACCTTAAACCCTTATCACTGACTGCCCCACACCTCTGGAATACCCTTCCCCTCAATACCCGACTAGCACCCTCTCTATCCACCTTTAAGACCCACCTTAAGACACTTGCTTAAAGAAGCATATCCGTAGCAGTGTGGATAATACTATACACATGATACATGAAGCTTGGCCCCCTGCCGACGCACTTAACAGAATGCCCTCCTACTGTCTCTGTACGTTCCTCCTACCAACCAATAATATTTCCATTTGAGATATATATATATATAGATATATATAGTGCTGCTTGGACTGCCTCCATCACTCAAAATAACCCTCTGTCACTATCCACATGTACAAATGAGTTTGTCAAATTAGTGCAACCCTGGCATACTAATCTATCTACTAAACCACCTACCTAAATCAAATTACAACGCAAAGTTGCCATCTAAAACAGAGAAATAGGAAATCAAAAGATGGAAACGGAACAAGGGATTATTGAAAAGACTCCGAAAATAAAGAGAAAACAAATGAGATATATAGAGACGAGATTGGTGGGAGAAAAGGGAGACGGGCAGAAGGTAAAAAAGTAGGAGGAGCTAGAATTATCCCAAGCAAGTGAATATGGCTTAAGAGCATATTACTATAAGTAAGGGAAAGACAAAAAAGTGATATGAAAAAATGGGAAACAAAAAGGGAGCAGGTAATGTGGTTTAGGAAACCCCCAAGACAAAGAAATGCAGTTACACTACTATCGTACAACACATCGTTCAGTCTCCTTTTGGCAAATGCAACAGTCTGACAAGGCACTTGGCTACAACATGTTACCTTCTTCACTTCTGCAGTGGACAATTGCAACCCCTGTAAAGACACTATGTTCTTTACCACTCAGCCTAAAAGAAAAAAATAAATATATAGATTAGAGTAGTCACCTTAAAAGACAATGTATAACATTGTACTTTTGTCCGCTCTATGAATGTAATAGAACCCCCCCCCCCCAACTATTCTGCAGGTTACAACATACTTTATAGGATCAACAGGACTTATATTAAAGTGGTTATGAATATGGCATAAATCGGCATTCTGCAGCATAACTGCTTTCTACTGTATAACTTGGCATTCATTAACTAACCTTGATAGCATATTATATGCATCTTGTTTATCAACTGGCTTTTCAAGGATTGCATCTCCCAAAGTCTGCAATTAGAAAAAAAAAAAAAAAAAAGTGAAAACATTATTTGGACCATTTCCAACCTGGTTTCATACTGGTCATTCCACTGCAACTGCTCCTACAAAAAAAAAAGTGTTCAATGACCTCCAGGCTTTTAAGTTACAAGGTCACTCCCACCTGCTCATTTTGATCGACCTACAGTACATGTATCTGCCAATTTTGATACGGTTGGCTTTCCTCTCCAACATTCTCCACTCATTTAGTACACAGGACAAAGCACTGATCTGTTTTTCCTCTTACCTTGCTCATTACTTCATTATTTCTTTGGCCAGCTGCCTTTCTTCCTGTGTGGGTCTACCTGTGGGTGAACCTCAAGGCTCTGTCGTCCTGCTTGCTCTATACAATTTCATTTGGTGACCTCATTATCTTCCTTGGATGGAAGGATCACCATTGTGCAGGTTACATCTACACCACTCACATACATATCCATCCCAACACTTGTGCCTGCGGTCTGGGCCTTAATCTCTTAATGTTTGCACTGCAATATCATCCTGGATCACTTATCTAAAAAAATTAATTTCAAGCGCCTCACAATCCCACCTAAGCCTGGTCCGATTGACACCTTTTCTATCACCTATTTGGTCCTCCCAAGCACATTGCTTGGGTATTACATTGGACTCCTCCGTCTTCATCACTCACAGCCACACTGTTGCTAAATCTCTCCATTTCTTTCTTTGCAACATTGCGAAGATCCAACTGATACTGAATATATAGTGTAAGCCAATTGGTGGGTAAGGACAGAAACAAAAAAAGACAAAGGAGACGAGAGAAGAGTAAATAAATACATACAAATATTAAATCGCACTCACAAAGGTAATAGAGATAACAGTATATAATACAGAGCCTGTCCCAGGGAACTGGATTTCCCTTCTCTCTGTGGCACACTGTCTGTACTGTTTTCATGCCGGTTTAGGGGTATCCTCTGCTGGTACAGGCTATTTGCGCATTGCCTTCCGGGTCCCATCTTGCTCCGCCTCTTCCATTCACGTGGGGCTTCCGGTTTGCGTTCCACTGGGGTTAGCGTGCCAAGCCTTTTTCAGACACCATCAATACACTCAGTATTACCAATTATTTCTTATGCCTCATTATTGTATATTGTTTTTTCCCCCAATATATTTCTAATTAAATAATGTATGTGTACTGGAATGGAAATATAATTTATATGTATTAATGATTTAGTTATGATATATAGAGCTAATATTTTATTGACTTCATTGTAAATGCGTTTTATTTTATATCGATTTTCAGTCATGTAAAAAGTTCAAGGAATCGCTGAACAAAGTAGGAGTCTGTGATAAATAAGACTATATATTGATGATGCTGGTGGAGGGAGTAGATCTTTAATGAAGCCAATACGACAGGCGAAACACGTAGGAGGCGGCATTACTGAGCAGTGGTGAAACAGTGCAAAGGCCGGAGAGCGTACAGAGCGGTATCCGAAAAGGACCTTGAAACACAGCCTTGGTGGAACGCAAACCGGAATGTACATGAATGGAGCTAGATGGGACCTGGAGTGAACATACAAAAAGCCTAGACAAGCAGTGATTTCACCCTAACCGGCCCGAAAACATCACAGATATACCAAGATACAGATATCTCCATTACCGTTGTAAGATTCTATATTTGCTGAGAAAATATTATATATATTTTTTATTTTTACATACTACACTATATGGTATTCTTCTCTCTCGTTTCCTGTCTGTCCTTGCCCACCAAGTGGCGCACACACTTTTAGTTACAGTCACCTTTACAAGGAAGCATTTCCATTATAAATGACCACATGACCCACTGCATACATACTTACCTTCTAAACATTGCCCTGTAACATTTGCAATTCCATGTACTTTTTCCCCCTCTGGTTGCCTACCAATACACCAGTTAAATGGTAAACTCTTTTAATAAAATGTTTACTTTTATATATTATGCACTTGTTACTAAATTGTATTATTCCTCCCGGTATGGTTTTGTATACTACAGTAAACTGTGTACACTGGCGCAGTATAAATAAGTTTTGTATTTTTATAGAAAATAAGTAAACAGTTGACTTTGAATCACCTATAATGTTATTTTGCCCTTTATTTATAAAAATGTTTTACCAGGAAGTAATACAGTGAGTTACCTCTCGTTTTCAAGTATGTCCTGGCCATAGAGTTATGATGACAAATACATGGTTACATTAAGTGAACAAGGTTATACATTATATACAAGACATTGCATGCACAGTTAAAGATATTACATGTTATAGGCGTATGTAATAGTTACAGACCAAAGTTTTAGTTTTGAAAGAACTTAGACTGGTGGTGGCTATGAGAGTCTCCGGTAGATTGTTCCAGTTTTGGGGTGCACGGTAAGAGAAGGAGGAACAGCCGGATACTTTGCTGAACAGTCTTTTGGAGTCAGATCTCAGATAAGTGCTGTTAATATGGAACTTCTTAGGCCTGGGACATAGTCATTTTATCCGGGCGGAGGTGCGCTGAGGCTCAGGGAAAGTGGTGCTTTCCCTGGCCTTACACAGCGCGCCGTCCGTGGACGTGTCAGGGGCGGGTCTGGGGGCGGGCCAGTGACGTCACGGAGCTGGTTCGCCCTCATTGGGCGAACCGCTCACGTGACTACCGGCCCTGCGCTCCGGCGAGCACCAAATCTGAAAACTTCCTGAGACACACGCTTCCCCATGTGTGGAAGGCTAGCAGCCTTTGCTCTTAAGCAGAAATGCTTTTAAGTAGAAATCTTTAAAGTAGTGGAAGTTTAAAAAAGGAAGTTGGGACCATTGATCTGCTTCTCATCTCATCTCATCTCTTGTCTTTTCTCAGGTAAAACATCTCAAATTGTCTGTGTGTCCTGCAATCCTCATACCCTGCTGTCTATTTAGCTAATTTTACTTCAATTTAGGTAAAACATCTCAAATTGTCTGTGTAGAAATCATCCCCCTATTGCCTTAATGTAATTCATCTTTCACACTTGTGCAAGACAACACCCACCTTTGAAAAACAATTTGGTTTAACTACCCTCACATGTGCTAATTATGTTTGTTGTACCAACCAGGTGACTTTCTAAATGTATATAAGTAAACTTACAACAGCCATTGCTGCTAGCAGCCTTTGCTCTTAAGCAGAAATGCTTTTAAGTAGAAATCTTTCAAGTAGTGGAAGTTTAAAAAAGGAAGTTCAAAAAGAAGTGGAAAAAGTGGACACCATCTACTGCTTCTGATTCCTGCATTTGAACTACGCTGGAAAGAAGGTTATCATCCCACACTCCACATCTCAACACTTAACTATTGCTGTGATGCCACCTTTACTTTTTATATTTACTGTAACCTCACTTATTTTCAAATTATGCACTTCCTTCCACCAGCCTCATGTCTCTAACTCTATTCATATTTCGCCATCTCTCCTTACTTCACCACTTCTCAGTTCACATGAACTCCTCTCTTACCTGCGCCCTCTGTCACCACACAGTTATGCCGCCTGCACTAAAACACACCCCTACAAATCATCCTCACACATTCTCTTTCTATCCATGCTTCTCCTCCTTGCTTCTGGGGATATCTCTCCCAATCCTGGTCCCTGCCTTATTTCTACTTGTTCTCATCCTCGCCTTCCACATGCAACTTCTACTCCTTCTGGTGTCAACCCCTCTAACCTCATACCCATCCCCTGCCACCCTCACTCCTCTCTCCCTTTCTCCTGTGCACTTTGGAATGCTCGCTCCCTCTCTAACAAGTTCCTCTCTGTGCATGACTTCTTTCTCTCTCACTCCCTGCTTCTCTTTGCTATAACTGAGACCTGGCTCACTCAGTCTGACTCTGCTCTGGAAGCTGCCCTCTCCTACGGTGGCCTTTCCTTCTCCCACACTCCACGCCCTGATGGCAGGGGTGGAGGCGTGGGGCTCCTGCTCTCCTCTCTCTGCCGTTACAGAACAATTTCTATTCCCCCCTCTCTTGCTTTTCCCTCCTTCGAGGCTCACACAGTCCAGATCTTCTCTCCTCTCCCGGTCCATGTGGCGGTCATCTATCGCCCACCTTCCTCTACTCATCCCCCTTCTGCCTTTCTCTCTCACTTTGAATCCTGGCTCTCTTTCTTTCTCTCCTCAGACTCCCCTGTTCTTCTCCTTGGGGACTTCAATTGCCACATTGATGACCCCTCTCTCCCTTGGGCTTCCCGCTTTCTTTCTCTAACCTCTTCTTTTGGCCTTCAACAGTGGACTGCAGCCAGCACCCACAAGGATGGCCACTACTTAGACCTGGTTTTCACTAAAAACTTCTCTCTCTCCGACTTCTCCATTTCCCCTTTTCCTCTCTCTGACCATCACCTCATCTCATTTTCTCTCTCTCGCTTCTCTCCATCTCCATCTCCATCTCGCCCTCGTTTTTGCAGAAACCTGCACTCTATTAACCTACCAGCTCTTGATTCCACTTTACGCTCCTCCCTCTCCTCTCTCAGTTCCGCTTCAGACCCTGACAACCTGGTCAGGAACTACAACTCTGCCTTATCTTCCTCTCTTGATCTTCATGCCCCACTTTCTCTCTGCCGTCCTCGCCCTTCTAACCCCAGACCCTGGCTAAACTCCCACACACGCATGCTGCGTTCCTCCACTCGTTCCTCTGAACGCCTCTGGAGGAAATCTCATACACTCGCAGACTTCGTTCACTACAAATTTATGCTATCCTGTTTCAACTCTGCCCTCTTTCAGGCTAAACAAACCTACTTTTCATCACTAATCAACACACACAAGTCTAACCCACGCCGTCTCTTTTCTGTCTTTGACTCTCTACTCAGACCACCCTCAGCTGCCTCCTCTTCTTCCTCCATCTCACCTCAGGACTTTGCTGACTTTTTTAAGAATAAGGTGGAGTCCATACGGCAGAACATCCCATCTGTTGCCTCCTCCCATCCCACAATGCTTCCCAACTCTCCTCCTGTCTTTCTTGACTCTTTTTCTGCTATCTCGGAGGAGGATGTATCACTGCTGATCTCCTCTTCTCCCTCTACCACTTGCCCTCTTGATCCCATTCCCTCCCATCTCCTAAAACCTCTTGCTCCTTCTATAATCCCTATGCTCACACAGATCTTTAACTCTTCCCTCTACTCTGGTACCTTTCCTTCATCCTTCAAGCATGCAACCGTTATACCATTACTCAAAAACAGCAAGCTTGACCCTACCTGTCCTTCTAACTATCGACCTGTCTCCCTCCTGCCTTTTGCCTCCAAACTCCTTGAACGTCTTGTATTCTCTCGATTGCTACACTTTCTCAACACCTATTCTGTACTAGACCCTCTACAATCTGGCTTCCGCACTGCTCACTCTACTGAAACAGCCCTCACTAAAATAACTGACGACCTCCACGCTGCCAAAGACAGAGGTCATTACACTCTGCTCATATTACTCGACCTCTCTGCAGCATTCGACACCGTGGACCACCCTCTTCTCCTTCACATTCTCCATACTCTTGGTATTCGGAACAAAGCTTTATCCTGGATCTCCTCTTACCTCTCCCATCGTACCTTCAGTGTCTCTTTTGCTAACACCTCCTCCTCCTCTATTGATCTCTCTGTGGGGGTACCCCAGGGCTCTGTCCTGGGACCCCTTCTCTTTTCTCTCTACACACTCTCTCTAGGTGACCTAATCACATCTTTTGGGTTTAAATATCACCTCTATGCTGACGACACACAAATTTACCTTTCAACCCCTGACCTTACACCTGCTATACAGACCAAAGTTTCTGAATGCCTCTCTGGAATATCATCCTGGATGGCCATCCGCCGACTTAAACTCAACATGGCAAAAACAGAGCTCCTTATACTACCTCCCAAACCTGGCCCTACTACATCCTTCCACATTGCTATTGGAAATACGATCATTCACCCAGTAGCCCAAGCACGCTGCCTAGGGGTCACACTTGATTCCTCTCTCTCATTCTCCTCTCATATTCAAAACGTTTCTAAAACTTGTCGCTTTTTCCTCCGCAATATCACAAAGATACGCCCTTTCCTCTGTTACTCAACTGCTAAAACTCTGACTCAGGCCCTCATTCTCTCACGTCTCGATTACTGCAACCTCCTGCTGTCCGGCCTTCCTACCTCTCACCTGTCTCCCCTACAATCTATCCTAAACACTGCTGCCAGAATCACTCTACTCTTTCCTAAATCTGTCTCAGCGTCTCCCCTGCTGAAATCCCTCTCCTGGCTTCCGATTAAATCGCGTATCTCACACTCAATTCTACTGCTCACTTTTAAAGCTTTACATTCTTCTGCCCCTCATTACATCTCAGCCCTAATTTCTCGCTATGCACCATCACGACTCTTGCGTTCTTCTCAAGGATGTCTTCTTTCTACCCCCTTTGTATCTAAAGCTCTCTCCCGCCTTAAACCTTTCTCACTTTCTGCCCCACACCTCTGGAATGCTCTTCCCCTCAATACCCGACTAGCCCCCTCGCTATCCACCTTTAAGACCCACCTTAAGACACATCTGCTTAAAGAAGCATATGAGTAGCACTGGATAATCATGGACACATGACACAAAGCTTGGCCTCCTGCAGACGCACTTACTAGTATTCCCTCCTACTGTCTCTGTACGTTCTCCCTACCTACCAATTAGATTGTAAGCTCCTCGGAGCAGGGACTCCTTCCTTAATGTTACTTTTACAGTATGTCTGAAGCACTTATTCCCATGATGTGTTATTTATATTTGTTATTTATATGACATGTATTACTACTGTGAAGCGCTATGTACATTTTATGGCGCTATACAAATAAAGACATACATACATACATACATGTGTGCGCGAGCCCCTGCTAAAACCGCTCTCATTGCGGCTGCAGGGGCTCAGTGCCGAGTATGAGTAGCGCTCAGCCTTGCTCACACTACTATTGTCCCAGGCCTTACAATAGACATCATACTTTTGATATCTTGGTTAACACGCAGAAATACATGCCCTACAGTAGGTGTTTCTCTACCTATGTACAAGGTAGCTAAATGTGTACAAGAGTTCATTTTGGAGTACAGCCCCCAAAAATATTGGGGTCACTTTTACTTAATTAGGAGAATTAAGCTTGTTTTAAATTATGAAATCAAACTCAATACCACAACAATACGACCTACTATGTCATGATAGTTTACTCAGGATTGGAACCAAAGTCTTACGTCATTTAATAAATGAGGTTGTTTAGATACACTTCAATCCAGACCTCTAAACGGTCTCCTAGATGCAGGTAGAATAATGCAAAGAGAAGATATTGTGAATTCTATAATGTTGGTGGGTGCAGAAGAGGTCTACAGTTTCTTGACCTTATCAGCTGATCTAGATGAAATACTTGTGTGCCCGACTGAATGTCTGTTTCTTTCCATTTTTTTTTTACAGCAGCCAAGATAGTCCTGACATAAAATGATTTTTATTTAGCAACAACCAAATGTTAAACTACAGAAAGTTTTGCAACCAGCTAAAAGGTGAGAAAGGGGAAATACCCAACTACCAAACAAGTTCATCATCTGGATTACCACAGCAAAAACAAAATCAAATATTTATTAGTAGAAAGCATTGAGAGTAAAATAGTTTATTCAAAGGCTGATACTAAATGCCTAGATTGTATTTTATGAAGTTGTATTTCCAGCTTACCACAATAGTGTCTGCTCCAATGACAATATCAGGGGTTTTAAGGTGCTTCTGAAATTAGAAGAAAAAAAAATTCATCCTGCATTTAATTTGTTGTGCTACAACCTTCCAATAATAAAAATATCACATGCTGGAATGCATTGCACAAAACAGCAGACGCCAATGAGGCAAAAAGAAAGGTACTTCTTAAAACTCTCACTTGCCAGTCATCTTAATTAAAGCGGCAATCCATGCCATTATTTTTCTTTTGCTTTCATTTTTTTTACATTCAATTTAATTAGGGGGGGTCTCCATGCTGAACCCTATTAGTTTAAACTCTAGGGAACCCCTACTTCTGGAGATACTTACCTACATAGGGGGTTCCGGCAGCCGCTCCGCTACCAGGGTTCACATAATGCAGTTTCGAAGCTCTCCCCCGCACTCTGTGGGCCAGATAGGTTTGGCTTCCTACTGGCTTTAAACCCCAGCTACCTCAGCTGGAGCAGCTACTGGCACCCCCTACAGAGGTATCTCTGTAAGCAGGGAGTCCCCGGAGCTGAAATTAATGGGGTTCAGCACCGAAGACCCCCTGCTTCAAACCTGTTTAAAGGAACAATTCATAATTTTTCCCCCCCATCTTTTAAGGATTCCTGGAATTATTTTCAAACTGAGAAAAACTAACATTCTAGCACAGCATTCATAAACTCAAAGAGCAGGGGTGAGAAATTGGAGGATAGTGGGTTACCATGATAAATTATATTGGTTCACAGATGGCACTAAACAGAGACGCAGTTACAGTACAACATGCTGATGTATTTGACAGCCCCATTTATCAATTTATCATGGATGTATTCTAAATTATTCACCAATATTTAAGCAATATGAGCAGCTTTAATTTCCCAGCAGACCTCAACTTCTCAGTACCTGTCGACTTACCCGCTCTTGAAATATCAAAGAAAAATATATGTAATTATCCTCTGCCCTTCAGTTTGTTAAATAAAATGAAACATGCAGGTCACTCCTGTCGTCTAACACATTTACACAATGAGCAGAAGAGCTTCCAATGCAACATGTCAAAAGGTGAGAATATTCATAGTTAGATGGAGTTAGACGCCCAAGGAAAAGAAAGGGACAGTAACGTAACAACTAGACTTTTTTCCTGGTTGTCCCCATGGTAGGGAAGTGCCAAAGCAGTGCCAAGAAAAGGGGGTACTAAAATAAAGACGACAGAGTGATATATCATAAAGCTCAGTTTATATTATTTTGGAACAATAATAGGACTGAAGGACGTTCTGGCCAAAACATGCATCTGCTGAGGCGTGGACATCCAATCAATAGCACTTTACGAAAGTATTAATGGAAGTCCAAACTGCATAACTGTACAGGGGAAGTTTGTGCCTTCGCTTCCCAAAATGTGGCAATGGACCTTGCAGAATTGGCTTTAAACCTTCTGGAGTCTGCTTTTTCTGAATGGTATATGGTTTTTTGATAGCAGCTATGATCCAATGGCTTGTTGTTGATTTAGAGGTGGCCTGTCTTCTTCTTTCTCCCGTAGGGAGAACAGAAAGTTGGTCTGCTTACCTGAACCTTCAGTGAATGCTGGACCCATTTATCACTGATGGATTTGGGCAAAAGGATGATCAAATCAAATTCCTGATTTAGATGAAAAGTGGGAATTACTTTTAGCAAAAGTTGCTGAACTGGCCCAAGGACCGCCATGCCTTGATGACAATTAAGGAACAGGTTCTTGATGGATAGTGCCTGCAGTTCTCAGATGCCATGTGCTGAAGTTACGGATGTTAATTGCAAGATTCTTTCAGGCAAAACGATTCGGTCAGATGTATTGGTGGAAACACCAATTAGAAACTCCATCGGAATAGAAGGGCTTCTATAGAAGAGGTGTCTAGATCGAAACTCCGTGAGTAGAATGCTCTCAGTTCTCTGCTGAAGCCATCAGATCTATTTGGGAAAGTCACCATTTTATCTCAAGCTGGTCGAAGATAACATTTGAGAAGACTATACTCCTGGGCTTATTGTTCTTCAACTCTCAAAATC
The DNA here is from genome assembly GCF_040206685.1 of Ascaphus truei. Lineage (NCBI taxonomy): Eukaryota > Metazoa > Chordata > Amphibia > Anura > Ascaphidae > Ascaphus > Ascaphus truei. The sequence continues at coordinate 102,907,104 of NC_134485.1, read as the reverse complement.
TGCTTTCAGATTGGATTCTCCTGAATTGTGGATTGCTGTAAGATCTTCCAAATGTTGTTCTGTACAGTTTAAAATAGGGGATAAGATATCAGCCAAAGACACCTCAGTGTGCAAGTGATATAATTCTCTAGTAATACATTTCTAATAATTCTCAACTCTAAAACTTAACTAAATATAATTGTAAAAGTGATGAATCGTGAACACTGGGCAAAGCTTCTTCAAACAGAGACTCAGTCCAACGTCAAAATCACCAAGAAGGAGAAAAAACAAAAACAAAAATCATTATATATATATATATATATATGAAAAAAGAAAAGAAACAGGCGCACACCTAGTGCATTAAAGTATAACAATTTAGTTTATAGAACAATAAAAACAGTCAAATGCCCACTCACAAAGGTACACGGTTTAAAAGCAGGTTTGAGATAGGCTCTCATAAGCCAGTACTGCCGTCCGATATCAGCAATGGTATCCTTCTCCTGTTTGTTCTCCACGTGGTTCGAACAACCGGAAGTGGCGTCCCTCCGGTCGGGTGCCCCGCACAGGAAGTCCCTCCGGGAACCAGCACCTTCAGTTCCCTGCTTCTGATCAGTGCGCCACCGGGGGAAAAAGGATCCAAACTTCTTCTTAGCCTCACACAGCCTGCAGTGTCTCTCAAACAGCAGTGGTAATGTCCGTGGGAAAGTGACACCTCAGTCTTAGCCACGCCCTACGCGTTTCGTCATCTATGATGACTTCATCAGGGGATACCCATTGGATGCCCCTCCATAGTATTTATAACAAGGAAATTTGCATATATTAATGAATCAATTAAGGAGTTGATTACATTACAAAGTTCGGAGGCAACTTCCGGTTGTTCGAACCACGTGGAGTTTAACAACAGATACTTTATCCTGTATCTGTACTTACAGTATATTGAGCCAGAGGAAGGCAAACAAAAAACCCCAAGTGACACATTATCCAAGGGGAAAAATTAATTCCTTCCTGACTCCAAGAATTGGCAATTGTATTTCTCCCTGGATCAACATCCTTCCCATGTCTACTTCTTTATCGTATCCCCTCTTAAACGCCTATTTTCTAATGCAAATAAATCTAATTTAGCTAGCCTCTCCTAATTGAAATACATTTATTATATTAAAATGTATGAATGAGAACGGGACACTAAGTGCCATGACATGGTTACACTCGGAGGGCTGCAGCAATTCAGAGCTGGAGGTTTTGCACCCAGAAGGGGAATCCAAGTGGCATTTAGGAAGAAAACCGAAGCCACCAGAATTGTTTTAAATTTATTTTCTTAATTTATATTTAGTTTGGTGTCACCCCACCGCCCCCGGTCTTTCCAGCACTTGGATCGATGTAAAGCTGCGCAAAGAGCCAGGGCATACAGTGAATATTGTAGTGTGGTCCACTGCAGGGGCTCCATCTGGGCTCCCCCCTCTCTCCGGCTCTCACACACAAACAAACACATTCAAAACACTTTCTGAATGTGGAAAGCTGCAGAGACCTCCAGATAGCAAAATGTGGGAATGAAAGGCACAAAGTTTGATTCGCCGCCCTCCACCTCCTCGGCTGGAGAAGCATGAAGAGACCACTGAGAGCCGTGCCAGCCAAGGAAGAAGCAGCAGCCTGTGCCTGTCTACCTCCCCCACCAGGATCCTCATCTCCTTGCACCAGCTAAGACCTTGTGGTCTAGAGCAGGGGTGCCAAACAAGATTTTTCTGGGGGGGCGCGGGCGGTTGCAGAGGCCCCACGCTCTTCCCCAAGGCATTTAAATTAAATGCCGGGAGATCACGTGAGGCCCCTGCAACTTCACTTACCGGGATTCAGAGGCTTGATGTTGACGCGTCGCCATAGCAACACTGTGCCAAACGACGCAGCGGGGTCATTGACATGATGTCACATGATCCCGCGGCGTCAAAAGAGGTAAAGGGGGTGGGGGCACGAGCATGGAGGGCAGCAGGCAGGGGGGGGGGGGGGAGACGCAGCTCAAATAGTTTGTGCACCCCTGGTCTAGAGGAGTGCAAGCCCCGGGCTGGCGTTCCACCAGTGCAAGAAAAGCAGCAGTGGAGACCCAGCCAGAACATGGCCTCCGCCGGCCGAGGGTAACCAGAAGGGGAAGGAGCAGTGGGGAACTGCAGAGCAGAGCCACCCGACAGCAAATACCAGCGCAGCCATTGTTGCAGTGCACATAACACCCCCCTCCCTGCACATCACCCTCTCCCACCCCTGCACAACACCCTCTCCCCCCCTCCACCTCACATCCCCCCGATCCCTGCATCGCAGATCACGTCCTCTCCTGCACATCGCGCGCCAAACTTCTGGAGTGGGGGCAGGGCCTACACGGGAGGCCACAGCAATAGCGGAGCCTGCTGCAGGGGGGGGGGAAGAAATGTGGAGCCTGACGGCACCGGGACAGCTGGGGCCCGGTCAGAGGTCAGGCCCAACTGTCACCGCCGTCCGAGCCTCCCGGCCCAGGAAATCTGCCCCGGCTCTGAGGGGGGGTGGTTGGTGTGAACGTGTGTCCCCCTTCCTCTGGTACCTGCTCCAGCCTCCGCCTCATGTGCCCGCGGGTATCGCTTGTCACCCGCTGCCAAGCCCCCGGAACATGCATGGTGGCTCCTGCCTGGCGGTGCCCCGCCCCTTCCATGCTCCTATTGGATGAGCCCTCAACCACACAAAGCTCCGCCCACCTCAGTTCCTTACCTTGCGCACTCAGGCCGCTCTGTTCTCTGCTCTATTCTTCCTACGCTACGCAGATAGCACAAGGAGAATACGGGTGAGTGACGGCTCGCCTGTGGCTAAAATGCCTCGCCCAAGGTGAGTGCATGTGTGTATAATATATATGTGTAGCCAAGGTATCCCTCAGGGGATTGTCACATGCTGCAGCTTAGCCAATAGGGCGGCTGCAATTAGATAGGAGTATAGCAGCTTCAGAGGCTGCAGTTTACATGTTGCTAGGCAACCAGTGAAGCTGTGAGATGACAGTTAAAACAGTTTTGAAGAGTGACAGTTGGAGCTGGGTTAGGGTGTGTGTGTGTGCAGGGAGCAGTAGCCCCTGGCACTAGGCCTAGTTACCCCCTAAGTCCCAGATAACTATTATCTTTGCCCCAGCTTGTGGTACTTTAGGGATGGGCCTTAAGTAAAGAATCTGCCCCTTTAGCTGTTTGATTAGACCAAGGAAACACTCATCTGCTGCGCTGCCTGATCACTGGGTCTGGTAGCAGAGGAGGACTTCACGGAGGACTCCGCCACGCAGTGACTGCGGCCTGCGGAAGGACCAGCCCCAAGATATAGACGGTACGGTGATCTTATCCACGCTGGAATTCACCCCACGCGTAGGCGGGCGGCACGTCGGATCAGGCGGATCCCATTCTGTTATACTGCGGTACCCGGGTGCCGGAGCCCCGGGCAGGTACCTATAGTAGTGCACTAACACTCACCGGGATAGCGCTATCTCCAACACTTTGGGTGGGGTTGGACATAAGGGACATCAGGGAATTGGTGCCCAGCACCCAGGTACTTTGGGGACACCTATGTTGATATGTGGGTGGTGAACTTCTATACGTATAGTTATGCCTATTACTGTGTGGTACAGAGTACCAAGGTTATTAGTTATAGTAAAACGGTTGCTAACGCTTGCCAGGGGACCAGAAAGGTCAGATCCGATCCACCTAAAGCCATGACCTGCACGGCGCAGACTGAAGAAATCCCCTCTTCTGCTTCCGAGGGCTCCACTCCGCCAAGCACTGGAGAAGCCGTAACCATGTACACTTACGTTCGTGTGGGGCCAGCTGCCATCATATGCATCCTCGCAGAAGGCATATACGCAACCGCGTTATTAGACACTGGGTCTCAAGTGACCATTGTGTATCGCTCGTTCTATGATCAACATCTGAGTCACCTGCCATTGCAAACTGCGGACACCATGAGACTGTGGGCACTCAGTCATGAGGACTACCCCATCGATGGTGTGGTGAAGCTTCGGCTGGCCATACTACAGTTGAATTCTGGTAAGTCCCACCCAATGGACGTGGAGGTGTCGATATGCCCCGAGCCTCAAGAACATCCCAGCGCTCTGATCATCCTAGGAACAAATACCGACGTGGTACATGCAGTATTTCAAGCATACCTAAAAGAGGCCTGTGAACTACACCTATAGGCTCTACCCATCCAACCCAGTATGACGGAAGAAGACTGTCTGAACCTGGATGAAGTAGAATACGGAGACTTATTCAATACTCACGAAGGAGTGACAGTGATTCCACCAGGGGGAGTAGAAGTCATGTACGCGGAATGCGGTTACCCAGAGCGAGACGAAGCCGATCAGCTCTTCTCCTTAGAAAGTGCGCCCGAAGAGGATGCCTATCGCGGCTACCGACTTGTGCCTGAAATCCGAGAGTGGAAGGGCGGAATGCCTATGAACGTCAAGGTATATGTTCACAACATCTTTCCCTATCCCATGCCCTTAGACCAAGGACAACGATTGTGTCGGATATACCCTGTTACCTCTGTTGATATGATGTCCACCCAAGTAGACGATGCAGCACCGCCGGAGCAGCCCACGGAGATGGCCTTTGACTTCGGGGAATCCGCCTTGTCCGCTGCATGGAGGGCTCATTTGACTGCCAAGTTGGAAGAACGAAAGGACGTATTCTCCACAAGTGAAATGGATGTGGGCTGTAGCCGAAACGCCCAACACACTATCCGGCTAAGTGACACCACTCCGTTTCGGGAACGATCCCGTCATATCGCCCCTCGAGATGTGGAGGATGTGAGAGACGTGTTACGAGAGATGGAAGCGGCGGGCATCGTGACCGAATCCCGTAGCCCCTACGCATTGCCGATTGTGGTGGTGCGGAAGAAGAACGGGTCGGTGCGATTGTGTGTCGATTACCGGACCCTGAACAACCATACCATACCTGTTCAGTATACCCTGCCACGAATTGAAGAAATTCTCAATGCGCTATCGGGAAGTCAGTGGTTCAGTGTATTGGACTTGAGGTCTGGATACTACCAGGTGCCTATGAGTGCAGAAGACCAGGAGAAGACGGCTTTCGTATGCCCCCATGGCTTCTACCAATTCACTCGCATGCCCCAAGGCATTTATGGAGCTCCAGCAACTTTCCAGCGGTTGATGGAAAAGACAAATCGGAGAATTGGAATGTCTCGTTTATCTGGATGATATCATTGTCTTTGGCAAGACTTTGGAAGAACATGAGGTATGGCTAATGAAGGTGTTGGATTGACTGGGGCAAGAAGGTCTGAAGTTATCCTTGGATAAATGTTGATTCTGCCATACCTCAGTGACCTACGTGGGACATATAGTATCCGCCGAGGGGATAGCCACGGATCCCGCCAAAATTGAATCGTGATGGAATGGCCAAGACCCGGAAATGTCATGGAGCTACGCTCATTCCTAGAATTCTGCGGATACTACCGCCGTTTTGTAGAAGAGTATTCCAGGAGAACCAAAGTTCTTAACAATCTTCAAGATATACCCAGATCTTTTTACTTCTCCATATTTGCAATCCACAACTTCTTGACATGAATGTTATTGCCACAGATGCCTGCAATTTGCCCCTGCTGTAACCAACAATTTTCCTAACGCACTCGCCATCAGTCTATCCATAGTCCCGAAAAAACGTTACATCATCAACTGGTAGTCGTTTTTCTAATGAACCATGAAATTGCTGCATCAACCTTTGGGGGTTACTCCCAGACTTCCACATATTTTTCTTTGAAAGGATTCATCCTTGTTAATTTTCTAGACATGGAACCTTATCTGGTTGATTTAATTATCTCAACATCCTACCCTTAGGTTTCGTAAAGATTTGTCATTAATTTGTAAAATCTCTTGCACAGCCTTTATAAAAGTGATTCTATGAGATCTAGGTCGAAAGTTGGTGAGTCCACCTGCAAACATTTTCTGCATATCTTGCAAATGTCTGCATCCATCACACAAAATTGTTCCTCCGATTCCTCTGAAAATTAGGCTTGTTGTCTAGGCTAGCGTGACCTTTATTCATCGACTTTGAGAAAGCTGCTTCAATGCCTTGCGTTCGCGTTTCTTTCATCCATGACAGGAAATTGGACATTGGCTCCATTGGATCTTTAGCCGGGTCTCCAAGGCAGTCCTCACAGAACTTTTTATTCTCCAACGCTGGCTTATCACAAACAAAGCAGTACTTGGTTTTCCGTGTAGCTTTTTTCTTAATAGCCAGCTCTGTAAGATGTTCCAGCTCCTTCTTCTGCTGGCTGAATATCTGGAGCACGGACGCAGATGGTAGTAAACTATAGCTCATCTCATACCTAGAAAAATAAAATGGAATACATACAGAAGACTAACCTATATACACAGCCTGGGGCTTACCTGAAACCCTTAGGTACAGCTCCTTTAGAGGAGGCTGCATCTATTCAATATAAACTCTAGGCAGCGTCCCAGCACTTCAAAACAGCAGCATGCAGGCTCTGCAGTGTTCTCGGGAAGCATGGCAGCGTTGAGAGAAGCCGGGCAAACCATTTGACATTTTCCGTGGTTACGTGTCGTGTCACAATGGTACCACTTTACATGTACATCTATGTGTGTATGGCGCGCTTCACCATAACAGGGCAGCAACCTAGGCCGTCAGTGCAACATAGCCCCTTCTGCGCTTGCTCGAACAGTAACTCATTGGAGTGCGATACATCATGGCTTCAGAAGGAGAGAGAGCGAGGCAAGAACTCCCTTGGATCGACTACAGGACGCAGATAGGTAAGCCCAAAACTAGAGAAAAATGACAAAAACAGCCAACCTCAGGCCGTAGGCAAAAAAAAACACATTGGAAGGAGAGGCATGACTACTTATGGTCCTCGTACAAGTAGACTCGTTTCTGTCCAATCTCAGCTATAGGGTGGAACTTTGGTGCTCACTGCCATGTGGAAAACTAGGAAATACACAGTTGTAGATGTGTTTTGTGATAAAAATGTTTGTATGAATTCTAACTGCCCACCCCACAAGACCTCATTCATTTTAAAGAGACGATTATGCTGTTTTGTAAATTGCTCATCAACCCCAAAAAGTAACCACAGCAAAGTAGTAAACTACAAGTCTCTGCAGCAGCAGTTCAAGTGGAAGTGTTTGAGCACTGAAATTCCAAGGAAAACAAACTGGACAGATGAGTACAAAGTAATGAAGTAGTCAAGAAGGTGCAACTGAAAAGGGGACACAAATGAAGTAGTATTTTAGCTACCTTCCTGCCAAGGCTTGGTCTGGAATACAAGATGGAGAATGCATGTAACGAATATTCCAAACAGCACATCTAACATTGAGAAACATCAACAATTCTGCAGATTATACTGACCACGTGCATTCTCCCGGCAACTTCAAGGGCCTTCTGTTTAGCCGTTTCTACTGCGTATTCATAAGGTGCTGAGAAAGAGGACTTCTCAAGAGTTTCCTTAAACCAAGATGGAACCACCTCAAACCGAAGCCCCTAAACAGGTCAAGGTTAAAAACAAATTGATGGAAGTTTTTTCGAGCACACTCAGATCATCGTACAATACCTTTAAAATTCATGTTCACACAACTGTGGCTAAGCTGCAACCAGACATTTAAAAACATTAAACCTGCAATTAAAATATAATTTATCCTTTATCAATGGTTAATTTATTGGGGGTGTTTTTTTTAAATGGCAAGATATATATTACATAACAAACAAAAACATAGAAAGGCTGTCAGCACATCAAGGCAAACCTTAATAAACTGGTTCTACAATCTATCATCTATTAAGAGAACCACGCTTTTAACTTACTTTACAGGTAGTCATGTTCAATCTTTAGCCCATAATACTTTATATGAAAGTTATACAAATACCTACCACATTGGAGAGTATATCCTGTCTTCGAGGAGATCCACTTGCCAACACTACCCTTTTCCCTGCCAGCTTAGAGATGACGGGGTTCAGCAACATCGCTCTTCTGGAATGGAGACTTCTAGATTCTAAACAGCCTATAACACAGAAAGTTTGAGTTTAACACTGATAATTCTTTAACAATTGAGTGATGTGTCCATGGTAATGATGTATGAAACGTTTGCATCCACAAAAATGGCACCATTTGCAAAATACCACGGAGTTCCATACCCACATTTATGTATTAAAGTTAGCCGAAGAAGTCACTGGCTGTGACAAATTGGCTAGAATGAACGTTACGTTTTCAAAGACTATGGTTGAGGTCCACACATTAAGTACCACAGCGCCTTATATTGTATTTGAGAGATGTTACATTAAATAAATATACCACCTGTGGTGCTTTTGAATGCCTCAGACAGGTCTGCAACCCTGCCTTTCCCTATTATCTCTTAGCATACAATGCTTCCACTGCAGCCGAGGATTCTGGGTAAAGACATGCAATTGAGCACAGTGAGTCACTCTTTACTTTTTATCCATTTTAACATGGGCGCCTACAAATTATGCCTGCCGTATTACACAGCTTTTCAGCACAGTACCAGTTTTTTGGGGGGAACGATCATACTACTTCCAGAAAGTTTGGTGCCTCTCCCAAACTAATTAAAACACAAAAAGCAATTTTAAGCCGTTAAAAAAAAATAATAAAAAAAACGTTTACGCATCTTCATGTGGAAATATGAATTAAGAGGGGGGTGGGATTAGCTAGGCGGATTACGGCTTTAAAACTTCTTAAAATAGAGTCCACAGACAGTCACAATTTTTCATGAATGTCAATCTTGTTTAAATTAAGCAACACAACTTTCATTAAACCACTTCGACCATTGGGTTCACAGAACTTGTTTAAAAGAAGGCAGTAAACATTGATTGCTCTGCTGCATGACAGAATGAAGGGGTTAATTTGATACCTGTTTCTGCTCCTTTAACAAGGAAAGTGGGGGGAGACACTGAATATGGGTGAAATTTGTCAGGTCTGTAGTTTGTTAATCAAGATCAGACTTTGATCTGTGCTTTTTGAACAGTTTGTTTGCATAGCCAAAAACACCAGTCTTTTTTTATGGCATGAAAATATTATCTAACAGCAATTCAAAAATTCAAGGCTTTAAAATCGCTTTTAAAATGTGCACATCACCGTACAAAACATTTTACAACAATATTGGTCAAAAAAATGAAGCTTGCTAAAAACCACACCGACAAATCCGAATCCTTCCTACTACCAAACATGCTTTTTAACAAGAAATCTCTAAGGAGCATTCATTGTATTATTTATTTGCTGGCTTAAATGATCCAGGTAGGTGCAATACTGTGCTTCTAATAGAAAATGCCTTTATCCAAAGATATACAACTATGTCAGGAAATACAAAATTGGTACATAAAACCACATGGCTGGGGAGCGCCCCTGTTGCCCAAGCGATCTGTGTACTCTGATGGGGAGGCGTGGTCGTGACGTCACCAGGCTGGTTTGCCCTCATTGGATGAACCGCTCACGTGACGCGGCCATGACACAGCCGGCATGTGAAAAAACTACATTCTGCCGGGCGCACTATGGCTGGCCTGATAGAGGCGCTATACGTTGTTCACGCCACACACACTATAATCGCGGCCTAAGACCCACGGCGGAACTTCATGAAAGTGTCAGGATGTCGTAGCTGAAGGTCTTCTGAAGCAGGAATAGCACGTGGGAGACTGCTACTTTATAATACAGATTTACATTTAATATGGATTCCCCCTCCCCCCTCTATTTCAACAGTGCCACCAATTCAACTACCACTGGAAACTAATACCCGTTTATTTTGGCCAAAATAGGTTAGGACTGTGGAATTGACCAATTCACAGAGCTATATTTTAATAGCTTTACAAATTGAGGCTCAAAGGCAGGCATGCAAAAATGCACATTATGATGTTCAGTATAAACTTTCACCTAACAAAAAGAAAAAAAACAGCACCTGTTCAAATTATGCAGTGATCGGGATTATGCTTGAAGGTTGTTTTTAGAAATGTACAATTGAAGAGAGAATAAATGTTTTTCATATTTCTTAAATAAAAAAAATAAAATTAAAAAAAACAGAATATACAGTAGGAAGATTTTTGATAATGTGATAAAGACAGACATGGACATGAAAATCTGATCAAAAATACACAATGGGCTGGCTTTAATTGGTCTAAATGGATTCCTTTTTTAATATGCACTTTGCCAATGACTCAACACTCATCCCACAATATTGCGTGTAGCAGACACACGAGAACTCATCCTTATAAAACGGGTAAGAATTACGTACCAAGTGTATATCTATTGCATTTTATTTTGACAAATAAATGCGTTGTGAGTGCAATCACATATTGCGAGCAGGCACTGAATGTGGGAAACTGATGTGCAGAGGGTTCTGCTTCCATTTGGATAGGCTGACCTCTCCAAATCTGCCCCAAGAAAATTAGCAAGTGTCTATGAACATACCTGGTATGTCATATGGGCACTTACTGTAAAGGTTAAGGACTGTACACCAAAAGTTCAGGTTGTAATACCCTGTATTTATTGCAAGACCTACTGAAGGTGGCATCCCAGAAAGGAATATAGCGGACTCTGTATTAAGGCAATCAGGAGGGGGGGGAGGGGGAAGGGGTAAAACAACAGCATTGAATGTAATTCAGTCTCCTACATCTGGTGCAGACCGTTAGAAGCCACAAAATCCCACCATTTTCAACTCAGATGTTTGAGGGGAGGAAAAAGTGATGCACAAAAACGCACAATAGAGATCTAAAAAGCAAAATAGAGACGCGTGAGCTCAATAGTTAAAGTATTTTATTTAACCATTTGGGTGCATTGAGACATGGCTACTACGTCATAGGTATTGGCTCTCCCGGGCCCCCAGTGACGTAGAAGCTACATCAAAACAAGTCTGTTCGTTTTATTAGGGGAGCTTGTGGCTTGCAGGGAACGCCGTCTACGCTGATGAGGAACGGAAGAGGGGTGACTTCTTTTCAATTAAGGACTATTCAAGTGACCACGTCACTTGAGTGCCGAAGGAGCCATGGCACTCAATGGGTTAAATATCAATAAAAGCAAATATAGATGCACTCACATTAATATATATATATATATATATATATATATATATATATATATATATATATATATATATATATATATATATATAATTTGGTCTAGAAAGAAAGAATGGCTCACAGAAGTTACCAATCAGCATAAACAAGTCACTTCACAGAGCTTATCTGGCTTGCTCCACTGTCTTATCTGTAGATAGAAGCTCTCTGCTCTTCTCAAAATAGCAGCATACTTCAGTGCAGCTGGATGCCCTCACTGTAGGGTCCTTCAGGAGGGTGACTAGCAGGTGCCTGCACATGTGACCATCAGGAATGATAGGATGCAACAGCTCTATTGAACAGTATATAGCATTCAGTTGCCAAGCAACAGGACCATGCTCTCTAATAGCTACATCCAGTTAAACACTAGGATTCACAAACTGAAAAAAGGAGGATATTTTGTGCATTTGCACATAAGTTAAACGGAACCCTAGACAAATAGCACCCATAAAATAACAGTGATATCTACTTTATATTGCAGAATGGTTTCTGTGTCATTATGCACACCCAAATTATAAGACCTAGAACAACCAAGTAAGACACTGGGTAATGTACCTGGTAGGCTATGTATCTGGCATGTAACATAATACATTTAGCCTGGTGGCAGATAAGGAGAGTAAGATAGCTATAAGGTTTACACAGAAAACAGACAAACAAAGAAAGACGTGAGGAGAAAGTAAGGGCTGGGACCCGCTGCGCCCGGCAGCGCGGGCGGCCGCACGAGCGTTCCCCACCAGCAGAGGAATCCTCCCGAGCCGGTCCCCCCTGGCAGCTGACGTGTCACAGCGTGTAGTGAGCTGTGCAGGCAGGGGGGACCGAGACCGGCTCGGGAGGATTCCCCTGCTGGTGGGGAACGCACGTGTGGCCGCCCGCGCTGCCGGGCGCAGCGGGTCCCAGCCCTTACTTTCTCCTCACGTCTTTCTTTGTGACGCGTCAGCCGCCAGGGGATTCAAGAGAATTGTAATCCCAAGCGGCGACGTGTCACGTGGTGTGGCTGTGAGCCAATCAGATGGGGAGGCTTCGGGGAGCGGGGAGGAGAGGGAAAGCAGCAGCAGCACCAAGGGAGCCCCCCTCCTCCCTCCCACAGACTCTCTCCTCATAGTCTGCAGTGTAAGCAGATTCGGGGGGGGGGAGAAAGGGGGGAAACCCTGGCAATGAGCAGGAGAGGAGGAGGAGGGGAGGCTTCGGGGAGCAGGGAGGCTGCGGGGAGCGGGACACATGTATTTACTACTGCCTGTCCTCACACTCATTTACATGCAGGGCCTGGGGGACGGGGCCCGGCTTCAGGGCAAACTGAGGGGGGAGTGGGGGGGCGGTGGACGGGACGGGACTTTACAGCATCCGATTAAACTGGAGATATGTCAATGTTATATTCCACTCCAGCACACGGACACACGTCATGGCCGCGCCCCCCTCGTCATGGCCCCGCCTACCCGACCCGTTTGGTCACGCCCCCCCGCTCCGAAAAAAGTTTCCTGCAGACCGCAGAACGCGGTGCAGTGAGTTGCACGCGCCGCCGGCAATCAAGACAGCCGTGCGAACGCGTGCAACGGGGCCTTAGCCTAAGAATGCTGGAGGGGAGAGGCGGAAAGAATTGGGGACATCATAAGGTATTAAAGGCAAGTAATGAGAAGAAGAGAGATGAGGAGAGATGATATGAAAACCTCCAGAATACCAAGAAGGTAATGGATAGGAATTGCAACAAATACTATTTGTTTGTATCCCGTTTAACCACAGCTGCAATTAAGAAACAGCAAGTGTCTCGATACACAGATTGCTCGTGGTGACGGGATGACGTAATATGTCTCAGCATACGGGTCCCTACGCGTTTCGTCACTGCATGTGCCTTCGTCAGGGGTTAAGGTATCAGACTAGCCGTGAACCTTTTAAAGCCTGTAATGGTTCTTCGAATCAACTGTACTTAATTGTATCTACTGCGCAACCAATACTGAGCAGTGCAAATGGAAAAAACCCTCAAATAATAATATGTAAACATGATTAAAACAAACATCAAAACTGTATAGGTACATAAATACATAAAGCATTGAACAAGGGCTAACTTAAACAGAAAGCAGAACTTAAAACCATAATTGTGTTAAGAGATCAAGATAAAATACATAAATAAATATTGCCACTAACTACTGTTAAAAACATCAGAAAATAAATGGAAAATAATATCAATAAATTAAAGAATGAATTACAAAGGAAAATATATGTCAACATTAAACATGCATAACAATAACATATTGGCAATATAATTGTTAAAAAATGCCACCACATATGGCACTAGCAAGACAGGACTGGAAAATATAGGCTAAAATATATAATAAAGGACCATATCATAGATGAAACCATCCATGGGATTATACACCATAAGGGAAAAAATGGGGGCAACGGGGAGGGGAATAGGAAATGGAAAGGGAGGGGATGGATAGGATAAAACAGGATCGAAAGGGAACACTTCAGGAAAACTGATATATAGATAGAGATATATTAGTTTTGAAGCAAAAGGTGGCACTGTGTGCTCATTTGCATATCATTTCCCAGAATCCGTTGCTGCAGTAGAAGTGCTGTGTGATAATGGTGAAAGGCAGGGTTGCAGACCTGTCTAAGACATGCAAATGAGCATACAGTAATATTTCCATTTGATATATATCACTTTACAAAAAAAACATAGCTCACATTGTGGCAAGTGCACGCATCATAGAAAATGTATATTAAAATAAAAACCTTCACAAAAATCTATTGACCAGGGAAGGAGAGAGCACAGGACATAAATGAAAAAAAAATATTTGAGACATATCCAAGGGTTTGAGCCAACTATGGTCCCTTTATCAGCACATTGACTCATTTAATACCACCTTTTTTCCACTGGAGTGCCTGTCCGTCTGTATATTTTTATGTATACATGTATAAACACATACATAAAATGGCCACACTCACTGAAAGGTAGGGCCCTAAGGGTCAGTTTGTGCACTGTAGCAAAAAAAATAGCAAAAATAAATAAAAGCTTTTATCCCAAAAATGTACAATAAATAAAAATACCACATGGTGCCACGTCTCAGACAGGTCTGCAACCCTGTATTTCCCCCTTATCTCTCAGCAACCAATGCTTCCACTGCAGCCGGGCATTCTGGGTAATGACATGAAAATGAGCACAGCGTCACTCTTTACTTCTCATCCATTTTAACATGGATCCCTATAAGGCTGCGTCCATACTCCGCGAACAAAAGGCCCTGCCTCTATGAGGCAGGACATAGAGCGCACGGCCACGCGCACAATGAAGCGCAACTGTTTTTTCGCAAGACAAACAATTTTGTTTTTGTTGTACGATGGCTAGGTCACGTGGGCGGTACAGCCAATGAGGGCGAACCGCTCACGTGACATCACAGCAACACCACCTCCACGCCTCCCCATCACTGTGGCTCACAGGCGACAGATCGTTCGGCTGACCATGTGCTCCTTCGTGCGTGCACACCTACTATATCCGCGGCCTAAGCTTATGCCTGCCATATTACTCAGCTTTTCAGCACAGCCAGAGTTACAGAAGTGCACAGCCAGTAAACCTACTCACAGTTACATCGACCTTATGAGTCTCATCAGTGCTGGCAAGTGCTGAAGATGGCAAGTGCTGAAGATGGCAAGTGCTGAAGATGGCAAGTGCTGAAGATGGCAAGTGCTGAAGAAGATGGCAAGTGCTGAAGAAGATGGCAAGTGCTGAAGAAGATGGCAAGTGCTGAAGATGGCAAGTGCTGAAGATGGCAAGTGCTGAAGATGGCAAGTGCTGAAGAAGATGGCAAGTGCTGAAGAAGATGGCAAGTGCTGAAGATGGCAAGTGCTGAAGATGGCAAGTGCTGAAGATGGCAAGTGCTGAAGATGGCAAGTGCTGAAGAAGATGGCAAGTGCTGAAGAAGATGGCAAGTGCTGAAGAAGATGGCAAGTGCTGAAGATGGCAAGTGCTGAAGATGGCAAGTGCTGAAGATGGCAAGTGCTGAAGAAGATGGCAAGTGCTGAAGAAGATGGCAAGTGCTGAAGATGGCAAGTGCTGAAGAAGATGGCAAGTGCTGAAGATGGCAAGTGCTGAAGATGGCAAGTGCTGAAGAAGATGGCAAGTGCTGAAGAAGATGGCAAGTGCTGAAGAAGATGGCAAGTGCTGAAGAAGATGGCAAGTGCTGAAGAAGATGGCAAGTGCTGAAGAAGATGGCAAGTGCTGAAGATGGTAAGTGCTGAAGAAGATGGCAAGTGCTGAAGATGGCAAGTGCTGAAGATGGCAAGTGCTGAAGAAGATGGCAAGTGCTGAAGAAGATGGCAAGTGCTGAAGATGGCAAGTGCTGAAGAAGATGGCAAGTGCTGAAGATGGCAAGTGCTGAAGATGGCAAGTGCTGAAGATGGCAAGTGCTGAAGAAGATGGCAAGTGCTGAAGAAGATGGCAAGTGCTGAAGAAGATGGCAAGTGCTGAAGATGGCAAGTGCTGAAGAAGATGGCAAGTGCTGAAGAAGATGGCAAGTGCTGAAGAAGATGGCAAGTGCTGAAGAAGATGGCAAGTGCTGAAGATGGCAAGTGCTGAAGAAGATGGCAAGTGCTGAAGATGGCAAGTGCTGAAGATGGCAAGTGCTGAAGATGGCAAGTGCTGAAGAAGATGGCAAGTGCTGAAGAAGATGGCAAGTGCTGAAGAAGATGGCAAGTGCTGAAGAAGATGGCAAGTGCTGAAGAAGATGGCAAGTGCTGAAGAAGATGGCAAGTGCTGAAGATGGTAAGTGGATATAACTACAGTAGACATTCAAAACGTTATGGTGGAAAAAAAGAAGTGAAGAAAAAAAAAAACATCCCAATGATTACCAGAACCCAGTCTGGGTGTTATTCATGTTCTAATAAAGTAATATTTGTACTTTTATTCCTCCTGTGCTGGTAATCATTCTATTTTCACACACACACACACACACACACTCTCTCTCTCTCTCTCTCTCTCTCTCTCTGTTTGTAAAGATTGCTGCCAAAAAAGGAATTATATTATAAAACTGAACCGCTTCTTACTGTTATAACTATTCTTACGGGGTTTTGTCATTTAAAAACATAGGCCCCTTTCACACCTTCTTACAGCACACATTGCTGCTGATATAATGACATGCCCCCGTGCACAGCAGGCAGCTTTGATCACGCGCACGGACTCTCACCGCAGCACTGTACCTGCTCAAGTGATCAGGACCCAGGACACCAAGACCTGACCAGGCTCCGGAAGCCCGCACATGCCGGGGCTGCAGACACGCCCATTTCCAGTTTCATTGGCTCCACGGGGAAGCCCCGCCCATCGCAGTTTCATTGGTTCCACGGGGAAGCCCCGCCCACCGCGTCCAGTCTGACGTCACGTAAACTCCAACCCCCAATGCCCGCGCGTTGATGCAGCCCCTTTCTCCAACTCAACAGAGAACGACATACAGTACGTCCAGACACCGCCCACTTCGGGCTATAACCACGCCCCTGCTGATGGTCCCCGCTGTGTACTATGCCACGTGCTGCCTTTCTCTGCTCCTATTGGTTATGGTCCGCGTCGGTTATAGCCCCGCCCTTGCATCAGGTTTTGTCTTTATTATAGGTGTATTTATACCGCCAGTAGCGAGTCAGTATAAAAGAAAGGTAAGCAACTTCTCAGTGCAAATATCTTCTTTAGAGAGGCTTCAATCACATGTAATGTAAGCAAAACATAGACAAAATATATACTTATTGTTTGCATTAAATGTAGTTTAAATAGCCAAACTGAACTAACAGCAATGGGATGTTTCATTAAATATTGGTGATTTGAAGACACAAAAATATATATATATATATATATCCCAGAATCCCTTGCTGCAGTGGAAGCGCTGTGTGCTGGGTGAGGCTGCGGTCCCTGTGCGTTCTACAGCGCACACCTCGGCGTGCGCTGTGCGCACAAGCACCGCCCCCCAATCAGTCCAGGCCCAGTACATGCGTCAAGCAGCCGCGCTGTACTGCAAGTTTTCACACATATGTAGTCCTGATAAGATTTGGGCTATTATTCTGTTCTCCTGTGCAGTAATCCCTGGTAAAGGCAGGTTTGCCAGGAGTCATCATGGGCTTTCCCCACTCATGCATTGCAGTGAGTCAGCGAAGGCAGTGTCATCAGGCCCTGTGTCCAATTAGAGACATAGGGGTGGTGACTGTTGGAGTTACTTACTGCAAGGCAACTTCCTATTTAGTCAGTCTGTCCCTACCGTGAGAGGGGCAAGGTTACTCAGACCAAGCTGCCAGGGCTCTGGCAGGCTTGTGGCCTCCCTCTGGGGAGAGCAGGTGTTAACCATCCCTCCTACCCTGATAGAGGGTAGGGGAAGTGCAAGAACAGCTCTTGTGGCCCTTGGTTGGAAGTTCGTTCAGGGGATATCCTGAGGGTGGAAGCCTTCATTTGCTTTATCTGGAGACTGAATGGAAGAAGAGACCAATAAAGGATCCTGCATTTTACAAAAGAGACCTCCTGCCTGAGAGTGGAGTATATTGGGAGGAGGGGAGGATCATTCTCTTGCAGATACTTCACCCCATACAGCTGGGGGCTGCACGAGATGGAGGCGCTGCACCAATCAGTGAAATGGAGGCACAACTCCAGAAGCCTGTCCTGTCTTCCCCCATACCATCGCGGGAGACTCAGGGCCCCCTGTTACCAGCAGGTATGCACCACACTGAGACATGTAGCCAGAGCAGTATATTCACAAGAAGACCCTACATGAGATTGGGAGGTGGGAATAAGGGTTACACATACAAAAAAATTGTATGTGGAACTTGCGACGGAGGTGTGGCCACGCCCCCGCCAGCGGTTCAGCCAATGAGAACAAACCACTGCATGAGGTCATGGCCACGCCCCCGCAAAACCCCCACCATGCCTCTCCTGTCGCAATCTCTGCTTCTGTCCCAGGACCGCGATCTGCGGTGAAGCGCTGTACACGCTCTGCCCCCCGCTGGGCACGCGTGCTACAGAACGCACTGGGACCGCAGCCTGATAATGGTGAAAGGCAGGGTTGCAGACCTGTCTAAGGCCTCGGGCATGGTCAGCGCTTATGCGCTGACCCGTGCTGAGGCACCCTGGTACTTACCAGTGAGCCCCTACTGCCGCAATGAGAGCGGCTTTAGTAGGGGCTTGCCTACGCTTCCGCAAGCGCGCGGAAGCGTAGGTCTTAGGGAAATTTTAAAATCAAGCGCTTGCCGGAGCGCAGGGCCGGTCACGTGAGCGGTTCGGCCAATGAGGGCGAACCAGCTCCGTGACGTCACTGACACGCCCCCGGACTGCGCGCTGTCTAAAGCCAGGGAAAGCACCCGCTTTCCCTGAGCCTCAGCGCGCCTCCGCACGCCAGCAAGAACCTTGGCCGAGGCCTAAGACATGCAAATGAGCATACAGTAATATTACCATTTGCTATATGCTTTACTGTGGAGGGTATTTGTCACTTTTTTTTTACCCACCATAACTTAACTAAGGCCTGGGACATAGTATATTGAAGCTCGCTGAGGCGCGCTCCTGCTCTGCCTCGCCTGCTGAAAATGGGGCTTTTTTCTGTCCTTGCAGGCGAGGCAGTGAGCGCGCTCAGGTGGCGGAGGCGAGGTGGAGCGGAGGCGTGCCAGGAGGCGGAACGGGAGGCGGAGCTAGTCCCCCGCTCCCATTGGGTGGGAGCGGTCACGTGACCACTCCTCCGCTTCCCCGAGCGGCAAATTTCAAACCTGCCTGTTCCAAGTTTCTCAGCCTCTGCACGCATCAGCACGCATGCAGAGGGGGGAAACTATAGCCGCGCTGATGACAGATGCAGGGGCTTTGTGCATCTGCTCAGCGCGGCTCAGCCCGCCTCAGCGACGCTTAAACTTACTATGTCCCAGGCCTAAGTATGGTAAACCTATCCTAAGCTTCATTTTGCAAAGCCAGTATAACCAACCTCACATGATAAGTTCGAAACGGCTGTCTGTGGGTGGGTTTACTGACTATGCATCTTAAACCAGGCTGTGCTCAAAGCTGTGAAATGTAGCAAGCATAAGCTTACAAGGGACCATGTTATATGGTTTTTAAGCAAAAGGTGGCACTGTGTGCTCATTTGGATGTCATTTCCCAGAATCCCTTGCTGCAGTGGAAGTGTTGGGTGATAATGGTGAAAGGCAGGGTTGCAGACCTATCTAAGACATGCAAATAAGCATACAGTAATATTTCCATTTGAGATATATATATATATATATATATATATATTCCCTGATAAAATCCCTCATGTAGTCACCTGATAGCGTGACAAAAATAGTTGAATCCACGTTACAGATGTCACAGTGCTGTTAGCTGTGACTTGGATTAGTCTTATGCTCAGCTGCTTTCAAAAGTTTTCATATCGGATGTTTTATACAGCTCACACAGCAAAAGTGTAGCAATTACTTACTGCCGGAACGCCTTGCTACATTTACTTACCCTCATCAGCAGTGGACTGTATGGAGACTGAGTCGACAGAGTAACAGGCGCACAATTGTTCACACAGAGGATGTGAGACTAATTATCCATCTGCCTTCATTATACGCTACCCTGTGGAACTTACGAGCCCTTGTTGTTTCCAAGTTTTCTCCCTGCACAACTTGTCAGCGATCTGACTGGAGTAGACGCCGGCATTTTCACCATCAATACAGCATATTATTCTCCACATTTCCACTTGTTCGCGCTATCTTCAAACACAGTTTTACCAAACTGTTTTGGATTTAAGTAATTTTTCATATACTGTATGGTGACTATATCTGGACTTTTTATCCCTCTGCTATCCCTTGTCCCCCCCTGTCCCCTTCCCCTATATGTATTTTAATAAGTGCTGGTCTCCCGTGACACCCACCTCACTGGAATTCCTAGGCAGGGTGCACACTGGCATGAGAGCTGACATCCTATCATCTCTGACAAAACAAAGGAGCTTCGTAACCCCTTGTAATTCTACAGTGATACTCCCAGGCCCTTGCTTGCAAAAGTTAGGAGTACCTGTCCTTTCCCTCTTTTGGGTTGAACACACCCAGAGCCATATAGAGGGCTCCTATCTTTAGGAGTGGCACTTCCCTAGATGGAAAACAACAAAGTGATCATAACACTGAACACATGTACAGTAGTTACAGAGTGACATGGCTTACATGGATGAGGTTCCACTCACTCTGTGTCCACTAAGATCTGAACTAGAATATTCTAGCCACAGTTTATATATACCCCATAGTGACATCAGTAGACACCATTACTACTAGGGGAAGGGTTAACATTCTACAAAGTATCCTTATCTAGTGACACACTAGGCACCTTCTAGAAGGTGGGGGTGGGTAAACAATGGCCTTCATTACTTTGCAACATATATATGTGTAACAGTGTTCCCCCCCCCCCAATCGCAGATCGGGGCCATTACTGGGTGTTTGTGGTGCATACCTGCTGGTGACAGGAGGGCCGAGTCGTCCGCGGTAACTTTGGGACTTCAGGAACAGGCTTCTGGGGTCCATACCCCACGATATACTTAGCAGTGCAGCGCCTCCATTTGCCGTAGGCTCCAGGGATATGGAGGCGATCTCCCACAGTAGAATCGTAACTCTCCCCCCAGTTAGATCACACACCAGGCAGGAGGTATATTGCAAAACAGGAACAGGTTTATTACTACTCCTTAGTGCAGTAATACATGTACTCAGCAGTCACCTGCTGGATCACAGTCTCGTATATCAGCTCTCAGGTATCACCGGAGATAGTCCCTGGACCGTCACTATGGGCCTAGGGCACCCGCAGCCATCCTAGCTCTTCCCCACCTCCCTTGCAGAGGCAGAGGTATAGTCACTCTACTCCTCCCCGGAGGGAAGAGCTCATGGGTAGGCCCCAATCTCAGGCTCCCAGTCGTGACCTGCCTTCCTCATGGGGAAGGAACAACCCACTAACTTTAGGGTGGTCCTGCCCTTAGGTACAGCCAGAGGGCGAGCATCCCGTTGGTCCAGATACAACAGGATATGCCACCCCCTGCTGTCACTCAAGCGCAGCACCAAAGGATGAAGGGGGAAAACCCATAATAACTACTGGCAAACCTGTGAATACCAGGGTTTACTGCCAGCCCATTGGGTAGATTTAGTAGCCAGGGGGTACCCCGCTACATACAGTATGTGTCTAAGGGCCATTAGTAGGATTAACCCCTTAACTCCCTGTAGGAACCATGAACCTAATTAATTAACATAGCATACCCCCAAGGGTGCTACATATGTGACCCCCTTGTATTGCATGCAGCTAACACACATACACTGCCCCCTGTCTGCCACCTCTCTTGTGTGTGCTGCAATAGGAATCTACAACTCTCAGCTTGGTTTACTGCATCAGGAAGCAACTTGCAGTGCAGGAGGATGTGACTTGTGATGTACAGGGCCTCAGCCAATGAGATTGGACTCTGGAGAGGCGGGATTGAGAGAGGAAATCTAGAAGGGTCCATGGCAAGACACACAGGGACAACAAATTGCAAGGGGAGAGCTGCCAGCCTGATAGATCTCAGGACTGGCTGCAGTTGACCCCGGTTCTGCTGGAGAAAGTGGGCGCTGATTGGTGGGAGACCGGTATGCACGCAAGGAGGCTCAGGAGATCACCTGAGTGGTAGCTGCCTGGAGGAACAAGCACCATTAAAGTGGACCCTCTACAGCAGCGGTGCGCAAACTGTGGGGCGCGACCCCCAGGGGGGGCGCGACACTGCCGACGGGGGGCGCGGGGTTTACAGAGGCCCCGCGGCCTTCCAGAAGGCACTTAAATTAAGTGCCGGGGGAGCTGCAGGGCCTCTGTAAACCTAACTTACCGTGGCTCCGGCGGCTTCCTCCCTGTGTCGCCATGGCAACGCGGCGGCAGAATGACGCTGCGAGGTCATGTGACGTCACGTTGCTATGGCAACATGACGTCATTACGCCGGAGCGCGGGTAATTTGGGGTTGGGAGGGGGGCGCGGGAGTGAGGGGACAGCCGGCAGGGGGGCGCAGGGAAAAAAGTTTGCGCCCCCCTGCTCTACAGCATTCATCTAAAGTGATACGAAACATTTTTTTGCGAAGTACTAGTCTCCGACACTTATCAGTATTAATAAGCTCCAACGGTGTGTCTGCACCAACACTCCATCTTTTGATACCCAGGATTGGGTGGTCGCAGCACCAGACACTGACATACACCCACACAGTGCTTTGGGGGGCACATTATGTTGATGTATGTAGTGATCCATTGTTTAGGATTACAAGTGTAACCCTGTTTCCCCCACCCAATCTCATATAGGGCCTCTCTCAGAGAATGTTGTTCTGGTTACATGGCATAGTGTGGTGCAAACCTGCTGGTAACAGGGGGCCCTGGGTCTCCTGCCTGGTTGTATAGGGGAAGGACAGGACAGGCTTCTGGGGTCTTGCCCGAATAGTACTCACAGGTGCAGCGCCTCCATCTCATGCAGCCCCCAGGTGTATGGGGAGAGGTCTCTGCAGAAGAATCTCGTCCCCCTCCTAATAGACTTCACTCTTAGGCAGGAGGTATATAAAACACAGGATTCTTTATTTGGTCTTTCTGTATTCAGCAGCCACAGAGGATAGCAGTTGTTAGGGTGTCCACCCTCAGGATGTCCCTGGATCCACTCCCAGCCAAAGGGCACCAAGAGTGGTCCTTGCTCTTCCGTTATCCACTGGTGGGATAAGAGGTATAGGTTTCCCACCGCTCCCCTAAGGGAGGGCCTCAAACTACCAGAGCCCTGACAGCTTAGTTGGGTAAACCTTGCCTCTCTCACGGTAGAGGCAGACTGGCTAAATCAGGAAGTACCGTGCATTAAGTACAGATCCAGTAACCACCACCCCTGTGCCTCTAATTGGACACAAGGCCTGATGACACTACCTTCTCTGACTCGCTGCACTGCAATGAGTGGGGAATACCCATAATTACTCCTGGCAACCTACACTTACTAGGCTTTACTGCCAGGAGGAGAGCAGACCTATAGCCCAAAAACCAATCAGGGCTACACGAGGTACCCGAATACTCAATACTACTTTTCTTTAAAAATACGGTTATATCATAAACTCTACCGTGCTTTGTTTCCCGTTTTCTGACCTAAATCCACGTTTGACATAATGGAGGAGGACTCAGGCCCCCACCTCAGGAAATGAACTTAAAGTTTGTTTTTTTTTACAAACTTTTTGACATAAACTTAAAATTATGCCTATAGTTGCCCACAAGATGGTGCTATTTGAGTTATTTATGTACAATATTGCTTTAAAGGTGCAGACCAAGCAATATCCTACTGTACATGTGTTGTTTTTTTTTTTTAAATAAGTCAGTACTGTTCTGAGATTTAAAAAAAAAAAAAGCTGTGTGTGCTGTGCACGCGCATAGTAAGTGAAACTTCTTTGTGTGTTGTCAACAACCTATAAAGTAACAATAATATTGTTAGTGCTTAGAGCATGAGTAAATTTGATTGTCGGGGTCATGTTTATTGGCAGCAGTGCAGTGGCAGCAGTACCGGCATCATGGATGTTGAGCGGGTGGGGGAGCTAACGGGTGGGGGGTGGGGAGGGGAATAGGCACATCATTCATGGGCGGTGTTCGGCGCATCACTGGGGTGTGTGTCAGTCAGAGTGTGCGTGCGTCAGAGTGTGCGTGCGTGTGTCAGAGTGCGTGCGTGTGTCAGTGTGCGTGAGTGTGTCAGTGTGTGTGTGCGTGTCAGTGTGCGTGTCAGTGTGTGCATCAGTGTGTGCGTGTGTGCGTCAGTCAGTGTGTGCGTCAGTCAGTGTGTGTCAGTCAGTGTATCTGTGTCTCTCTGTGTGTGATGTGTATGTCTCTCTGTCTGTGTCCTGCCCCCTCTCTCCTGACTCCCCCCAGCACCCTTGTCCGGCCCCCAGCACCCTTGTCCTCCCCCCACCACCCTTGTCCTGCCCCCAGCACCCTTGTCCTCCCCCAGCACTCTTGTCCTGCCTCCAACACCCTTGTCCTGCCCCCAGCACCCTTGTCCTCCCCCCAGCACCCTTGTCCTCCCCCCCAGCACCCTTGTCCTCCCCCCCAGCACCCTTGTCCTGCCCCCAGCACCATTGTCCTCCCCCCATTTCAGCAGTTCCCCCCCCCCCCATTCCATTCCTACTAGATGGTGGCAGTGGTGGCGGGGGGTTTGGGTTCCTTCGTTCTCTATGTGTCTTGGCCTGTCTCCGCCCCCCCCTCCCGCACCGCGTGCTGTGCTGTCCTGTCATCGTTTGATCGGGGAGGGATGGGGACGGCTGAATCCCCGCTCTCGGCGCTGCTTCCTCTTCAGCCTCCGACGCTGCTATGAGGGGCGGCGACTCTGCGCATGCGCTGCCTCGCATCAACGGCCGATTGTGCGCATGCTCGCACAGATAGCTTCCTGGCCTGAGGGACCCGGCGGTCACATCTGCGTATGCGCATCTATCGCCCATGTCTGTGCGGAAGTGTGGGGGGAATGGCGGCCGTTAGGAGTGGCGATATGTTAGTGTGGGGGGAGCGGCATGTGGGGGGAGCGGCGGACGTTAGGAGCGGCGCTGGCGGCTATCGCCGCCACATGTAACACCAGGCGTGTGGGGGGAGAGGGGGGGGAGCCGTGACGTCACTTCCGTTTCACATTTCGTCTCCCATCTCTCCAGTTTTGTCCCATCATAACTAGGTGCCACTAAAGAAGTTTCACTTTAAAAAAAACCAACTCCGAATGACATTTTTTATGTATCATAATTTAACAAGCATTTTTTGTTTCTTTAGCAACCATTTACAAACAGGCTTTGGCACAATTCTTTTGGAGCCTTGCCCTCTCTCTAGCAGTGCACCAATTGTATCTAGTGACTGCCTTGTCACATGATCTTCCCTACAGACCTTTGCATCTTGGGTTCTTTTCTGCTGCACTGACAGCCATTTAGTGAACCCCCAAGCTGAATCTTCGCCGATCGATCACAGGAGAACGGATCGATCGGCAACTTAGCTAATTACTTATCATTGTGTCGATTGTATTGATGCACATATTAAAGGGAAAAAAAGAAATATATATATATTTTAAACGGCAGCTTGAACTGCTGCTTTAAAGCAGCAATCTTGCTTTCCTTCTTGTTATTTCTTTAGAATTATGGGATTTAAACAGGGGGTCTCCAGAGCAGCACCACATTCATTTCATCTCCGGGGACCCCCTGCTTTCCCGATAATACTTACCTCCGAGGGGATGCGGAGCTGAAATTAACGCGGTTCAGCTCTGGAGACCCCCTGCTTCCTATCAAGGGGAAAACATTTTTGGGGGGGGAGTCTGATTTTGTTATTTGATCAGTCTTTTTATGGTTGTGCAATAGTATAGTGCACATTTAGCAGCAGGGGAAAACATTAATGGCTTGAGTTATCCAGTCAAGGCTTCAGTTAATCACTAACTTGACAATATTTGTTCTCTTGCCTCAATTCTGTATCTCTTTTCTAACATCTGTGTTCTGAATAAGGTATATATCTTTGTGGTCTGATAACATAACAGGCATAGTGATGATTGGTTTTATAGGTTTAAAGCATACCTTAAGTACCATGTTTTGCCCTTTAATGAAGAACTCATGACACTTTGGGATTCTGTGACATGTAGGAGTCATTCAGAGGCTGCCATTGTCAAAATGCTATTTTCATTACATTAGCTAGTCTGTGTAAAAAGTACTGTTAAAACATACAGAACACCTACAAGCTCAAATTGAACCCCCAAAATACCCAAAACATATATATAAGCATATAAGTTTCACAGAGGAGTGCTACTGAGCATGGCAATATAATTTAAAACCAGAGACATAACATAAAACACAGACAAAGCTCAGTGCACATCCAGAAAAACTTATATACGGTACAGTGCCTAAATATACATGTATAAATAACTAATAAATAAAATGGTCTTTTAGTTTAACATTTTGGCCAAATTGTTGTAAGCCCTTGAGCCAAACTTCACGGCAGACCACGTTTCAAGGGTCCCTACACTAATATAAATTCTTAATAACCTGTGCATTGCCAGGAAGAATGATTTATAATAAATCTGTCAATATAAGTTGCAAAAGTTCTAAGTCTGATTGAAGCTTTTATTAACCTGTACATTACCAGGAAAAGCACTCTGTAATAGATTTGTCACAATCACACTGCATGCAGGCAAGTTCCCCTGATAGTTAGAGATGCCATGGAGTGAGCTTTTAACCATTTAAATGTGGGAGGGAGTGAGCTTCAATTGGATAGGAGGTTGCCACCCTCCAAAACAGCCAAGACTAGCTGCACAAGAATTATAAAACATACAGAACACCTACAAGCTCAAATTGAACCCCCAAAATACCCAAAACATATATATAAGCATATAAGTTTCACAGAGGAGTGCTACTGAGCATGGCAATATAATTTAAAACCAGAGACATAACATAAAACACAGACAAAGCTCAGTGCACATCCAGAAAAACTTATATACGGTACAGTGCCTAAATATACATGTATAAATAACTAATAAATAAAATGGTCTTTTAGTTTAACATTTTGGCCAAATTGTTGTAAGCCCTTGAGCCAAACTTCACGGCAGACCACGTTTCAAGGGTCCCTACACTAATATAAATTCTTAATAACCTGTGCATTGCGTGGTCTGCCGTGAAGTTTGGCTCAAGGGCTTACAACAATTTGGCCAAAATGTTAAACTAAAAGACCATTTTATTTATTAGTTATTTATACATGTATATTTAGGCACTGTACCGTATATAAGTTTTTCTGGATGTGCACTGAGCTTTGTCTGTGTTTTATGTTATGTCTCTGGTTTTAAATTATATTGCCATGCTCAGTAGCACTCCTCTGTGAAACTTATATGCTTATATATATGTTTTGGGTATTTTGGGGGTTCAATTTGAGCTTGTAGGTGTTCTGTATGTTTTATAATTCTTGTGCAGCTAGTCTTGGCTGTTTTGGAGGGTGGCAACCTCCTATCCAATTGAAGCTCACTCCCTCCCACATTTAAATGGTTAAAAGCTCACTCCATGGCATCTCTAACTATCAGGGGAACTTGCCTGCATGCAGTGTGATTGTGACAAATCTATTACAGAGTGCTTTTCCTGGTAATGTACAGGTTAATAAAAGCTTCAATCAGACTTAGAACTTTTGCAACTTATATTGACAGATTTATTATAAATCATTCTTCCTGGCAATGCTCAGGTTATTAAGAATTTATATTAGTGTAAGGACCCTTGAAACGTGGTCTGCCGTGAAGTTTGGCTCAAGGGCTTACAACAATTTGGCCAAAATGTTAAACTAAAAGACCATTTTATTTATTAGTTATTTATACATGTATATTTAGGCACTGTACCGTATATAAGTTTTTCTGGATGTGCACTGAGCTTTGTCTGTGTTTTATGTTATGTCTCTGGTTTTAAATTATATTGCCATGCTCAGTAGCACTCCTCTGTGAAACTTATATGCTTATATATATGTTTTGGGTATTTTGGGGTTCAATTTGAGCTTGTAGGTGTTCTGTATGTTTTATAATTCTTGTGCAGCTAGTCTTGGCTGTTTTGGAGGGTGGCAACCTCCTATCCAATTGAAGCTCACTCACTCCCACATTTAAATGGTTAAAAGCTCACTCCATGGCATCTCTAACTATCAGGGGAACTTGCCTGCATGCAGTGTGATTGTGACAAATCTATTACAGAGTGCTTTTCCTGGTAATGTACAGGTTAATAAAAGCTTCAATCAGACTTAGAACTTTTGCAACTTATATTGACAGATTTATTATAAATCATTCTTCCTGGCAATGCACAGGTTATTAAGAATTTATATTAGTGTAGGGACCCTTGAAACGTGGTCTGCCGTGAAGTTTGGCTCAAGGGCTTACAACAATTTGGACAAAATGTTAAACTAAAAGACCATTTTATTTATTAGTTATTTATACATGTATATTTAGGCACTGTACCGTATATAAGTTTTTCTGGATGTGCACTGAGCTTTGTCTGTGTTTTATGTTATGTCTCTGGTTTTAAAAAGTACTGTTGCTGTAGAGCCAAGTTTTGCCATCCACGATTGTAAGATGCCTACAAACAGACAACTAGTGCATTAATGATTGTTGTGATACAGAGACTAATAATGTTTGGTTGTTATCTTTTTATAAAATCGTGATATTGTTTTGCACAAGACGTTAATTTCCCCCCTTCGTTACACTTTAGGTTCTTTACCAAGGTTTTTTCCTTGGTGCATTTTGAGATCTGTAAGGGAGTTTCCTGGAATTGCATTTATGGGGTTTTGCTACCTCGTTTCTACTGAAGCTGATTAAAAACATCTGAGTTCTCAACAATACTATAGTTTCTTAAAGGTGAAACTGAGTGTGAAGACCCTGTTTTTTATACAGTACCCCTGCCTAAGTCTACAGTCTATTGGGTGGGGATATGCATGATGTGTTTCACAGTGGGGACTGTCTCCAGCTAAGCTGGAACCTGCTGTGAATGGAGGCGCTTACACCGGAGAAGAACACAGCCTGATGACAACCAAAAGCCTGTCCTGTTCCCCACAATAGCAGAAGCTCAGCATGTCCTGGAGCCTAACAGGTACTAAGCACCACACCACCAGTATCAATGGCCATATCTCCCAGAGTGGGGGGGTGGGAAGCAGTGCTACATAAACACAATTTATAAACTGCTAACATACAAACACAACACGTAAGCAATGTACCGAATGTACAGCTTTTTTATCTCGCTGTAGAGCTTACGGAACATTGGCTTTGTTTAGCACTTGCTACAAGATATCAGTATACTGTAGGCCCACTACTGTGGGATTAACGTGGGCTTTATATCAGAGCAATAAAGCAGTCCTAGATTTAAGTAGTGAGAGTTTTTTTTCTTTGATATGGACGGTTTTTATGCCAGTTTTGCACACAGAGGATATTGATACAAACCCTCAAGTATAAAGGCCAATTTGCCATTAAGTTGAAGCGGAGAGTGACATTTTATGTTGTATCCTTTAGCTTTAATGTAGTGCTAACATCGTCACCTTTATATAGCATAGAAAAGGAATCTGATTGAAAGCAGCTGGAGTTTCTGCTGCAATTCTTCTGCTCTGATGGTGCCTCAGTTTTGCAGCTGAGAGACTTTACTAAATACTCCTAAGTAACTTTACACCTCTTTTTTTCGTGTTTGCATCATCTTGAGATTTGGGTAATGTCAATAGGATGAATTGGGGAGTAGTAAAATAATGCACATATGATTGTGCGATGTATTACATCTTCTCCCTGTAATAATGCATTATTTTTTCTTAGTGTCAAAACACACTGCTATCACAGGTGGCATATACCACTCTGGCTAAGAATTTGCATCAAAAGTAAGAAACTTGCTTAAAGCAGCAATATTGCCTATTTTATATTTTGTTGTTCTTTTTTACATTATGAGAACCTTCATTTCCCGTGTTCCTTCCTGGATTTTCAAAGCTGGCGCCTGCGGTCATCCAAAAGGAATCCACAACGTCATCTCTCCAAGGTTTTGGCTACAATATTGATAGTGGGGCAAAAACACTGGCAACTAAGTATATTGAGAACATGGGGTAGGGAGGATTGCTACTTTAAAGTAGCAGCATTGGGTTAATAGAGAAAGTAAGGCAAAACTAGTGGAAAAAACAGCCATATTCATCAAAGGAAAGGAATCCCATTGAAAGCAATGAGAGCTTTTCCTTTGATAAATCTGGGGCAATTATTTTGCACAGACGTTGTCCCGGTTTTACAGCTGGGAGACTAGTAAATCCCCTAACTGTGTATAAGATTGAGGCCCCTATTTATTAAGCTGCAATTGCGGAGAAATGGCTATTGACTTGAATAGATGTTTTTCAGCGACCTCTGCAGTATCAAAGCTTAATGAATAGGTAGGGTGACTATACATCCCGGTTTAGCCGGGATAGAACTGGATTTTCATGAAACTTTTGGATGGCGATGGATTTTTCAGAGAATGTATAATACTGGAATGATTGGATCTTGTTTAACAAAGAAATTCCTCTGTTTGCCCCTCGAGGGCTGCTGTGATGGCCTGAAAAATCTTATCAGCAACATCTGTAGTGGGATTGTGAGGTGCCACCCTGTAATTGGACATATCTGATAGCTGTCGTAGGATCTCCTCTCGATAATATAGCCTGTTCATAATCACGATGGCACCCTCTTTGTAAGCTGGTTTTATAACAACGTCGGGTTCCATGTGACGGCCAAGGGTAACCAGGCTTCGTAATAAAGGTTAAGCCCTCTGGTTGCCCGTGGGTCTCTGGCAGCTATCTAGCACTTTGGAATTTGACTTCACAATTCAGCATAACAAGGGCAGTGAACATGTCAATGCTGATGGACTCTCCTGACAGGACATCCCCAGCGACTAATGTACCTCAAGAGCTTCCAGGCTTGCGGAACCACCGGATGAGGTGGCCACCCCAGAGCCTTCGTCTTAGGGAGGAGGTGTGACGGGCAAGGGTTACCAGGCTTCGTAATAAAGGTTAAGCCCACTGGTTGCCCTTGGGTCCCTGGCAGCTATCTAGCACTATAAGCCGGGGGCCAGGTATCTTTACATGAAAAGTTATTGTCCCTGCTTTTTCCACTTTCCATGTTCCCTTTGTCCCAGACTCACGAAACTTGCTGTATGTAAGTTTTAGGTCTGGTATTGGGGTAAGAATACAATTATTGTGTTTGCTGGAGTTTGGGGGCCAGAGCTACCTGTAGTACCTTAATTCTACCCGGTGAGCAGGCATGATTTGCCGGTACATGAGTAGAATTACACCGGTGCTGTCAGGCGTCCCCCAGGCCCCTGGTTTTCGGCCCCTGATATCTCAGTCCTAAGTCCCTCACAGTCAAGAGTCTCCCCAAGGTCCCCCACATATTAAAATATGTTTTTCAATGTTTGATACATTTATTATAAGCTCTATGCAGTCTGCCAGGGCATCTAGTTAAGGTGCCAGCAGGTCTCATAGAGTCGGTAGTTCAAAGAGGAGAGGATGTCAAGAGGTGTGAAAACATTTGGTGGGCAAGGAAAAGAGAATTGCCAGGTCCGGACTACAAATGGCACCCTGTGGGGACACCTTTTGTAGTTGCCAGACTTAGTGCAGCCGGCCCCATGGGTGGCAATGAGTTAGCAAGGGAAGATTCAGCCATAGAGTCTTTTCCCTGTGGCTAAAATCATATTTCCTGCTCAAACGGCTTTTCGAGACTTCTTGGCATGCGTACTCCTCTGACGTCAGCCGAGGGACGAGCCCGTCTTTCTGTAGGCTGGCGGTGAGGGAATCCCATGCTCTGATTGGCTGCTCCTTCCCCCTCCATTCTGGGGATAGCCCAGTGGGGTGTATGTAAAGTGCTGATCGGGAGAGGGTGCACAACCAATGATTTGAGTCGATGTAGCTAGGTCGGGCTTTTCAAAGTTGCTCTATTCGAAATAACAGAGCAACCGGCTTAGTTTTGAAGCCTGAAAGGTTTTCCTCACAGACTAAGTCAGACGCGAGGACCAAGTTCTCATTTTATAACGCAGCGGTCATGGCTGGGAACTGAAGCCAAAAGAGGACCAGGGAACTGGGTGTATATCCCGGTCAGGGTAAGCTCATCCAAGCAGACGCCCAGCACCTAGGAAAGCCTAGGTATTTCCCCCAGTAAGTGTATTTTTAACTGTTTTTTTGTGTATCTCTTCTTGTTGTACGTGGATTTACCTAAATAAATTACAATTTAATTTTTCTATCTTGTTTTGCCTAATGAATGATCTCGGAAATATATAAATGGTGTAAAAAGTACCTGGTCAGTCCATCTCTAGCTCCCTGAATATAACCATTTCCTGATTTGAGAAATTGGTGTGTCTCAAATGTGATGTGGTTCTTTTTTAAGAAGATCTATATCTTTTAGTACCAGGGAAATACACATCACAATAGTATGATTGGTGGGTGGGGGATTAAATCTACCTATTCTTACATTCTTGGATCAAGAGATGAAATGGTGTATCCTCTTCAATATCTAAACTGGGGGCCGCAGATGGAGTGGGGTATTTAGAAAAAAAACCTTTGAGGGTCTGTCTGGGTGGTGGGGACAAAGGAGAGTTCTTTTTTAAGGACTCTAAGTTGTTTCTTAGAGAGTGTTCTATCAGAAATATTTACCACCAGGTGTTGTAAGACCTCGTCTGCTCCCCCTTCTCGGGGGTTCGTATGCAACAGTATTTCCGCCCCGCCCTTCGTTTCGACCCCATCTGGATTTGAGCTGTCTCTGTTCCAAGAAAGGGCCCATTCCAATAGAGGAATCACTCTCCATGGATTCAAGGAAATCTGGAATGCGTTGGTATCAGGGGGATGATCTCTGAGTTCTCCATCTTTGATCATCTTTGTGTTGATCTCTCCACTGCCAGGAGTATACCCTGCCCAAGGTGCAGTCACGGGCGTCTCTTAGAAATGTATTGTGCTTTCTGTTCTCATTATCAAGGCTGAAAGAAAATATTGTATCATCCAACTGTTTTTTAAGGGTGGCTATGTCTGCTGTCTGGAGTCTAAGTTTCAAGGAATCTTCCAGTTTGCTAATCTGAAATTGGGTATCTGCCAGATCTTTCTGGTCAGAATAATTAGAGCTAAAGAACCCTTATTCAAGATCCACTCCCATTTTTCACAGAAGTCTTCTCAGAGAAAATGGTGGGTCTGAGGTTACAGTGTAAACGCCTAGGGATCCGCTTAGGCCTGGTCCCCACTGGATACTGCAGCGCCCGCTGTGGCGGACGCTGCAGGGATGAGAGCCCTCCCCTCAATGGCGGATGGGCCCGCTGCGAGGGGGGGCTGCAGCGCTGTGGCGAGAGTTGCTCCTGCTCTCAATAGAGTTGAGAGCAGGACTCGTGATGGAGCGCTAAGCCACGCCCCTAGCGGTTCAGCCAATGAGGGCGAACCTGCCGGGTGACGTAATGGCCGCGCCCCCGTCACTCCCCCGCCACGCCCCCCCCCCCCCCGGTCTCTCTTCCTGCAGACCGGGGAATCGGCTGCACGCACCGCGTGCAGCGGAGGTACTGGGGCCTCAGCCTAAGGCAGAAATATTTAGCCAATGTAGTAGCATGCAAATTCAAGGTTTGTTTTATGTTTGAGGATTTTCTCCAAATCTTTTGGGGTATCTGGTACGTGATAAAAAATCTCTCCTGCCTACACATAAAGTGGCTATGCGTCTTGCGTCCAATTCAGTGTACGCAAATGTGTTAGCACTCCCCTAGGAGGCACTAATGTCTTGAATGAACGACATACTGTAAGGGCCAATTATAAGAAAAAAGGTGCGCGCCTATCATAGGGGGAATATACAAAAAGTATAGAGACTAAGCAGCACTCTAACGAAAAGCAAATGTACGCAATGGGATAAAAGTGGTGCAACGGGTATAGGAGAGGGACGCTAAACCCCCCAAAATAACCGCCCTAAACTCCAACTGGGTTCCCAGCACTCAAAGGTGAGATCAAGAATGAATGTCACCTGAGTACGCCAAAACGAATTTTTACTGTGTTATCAAGTCATAATAAAGGACATTGACAAATGCGAAATTAATATACAGATTCAGTATGTGTACTCAGAAAATAAGATACTGGCTAGTAACAATTTAGCAAAAAAAAAGCTGTGTGTGCTGTGCACGCGCATAGTAAGTGAAACTTCTATGACTTTTGTCACAGAAATTGACTTATAACGCGCGTGCTCGGCACACATGTGTCAGTCAGTGTATGTGTGTCAGGACGAGCTCACCACAAACAAGGCGGGACCGCGGTGCTGAGGTGGGATAGGATATAACGCCACCCACAGCCACGAGGGCACGTCTTGAGAGTAGAGTGGTCCGGGAGTCCGAGTCCGGGCAGGAGAGGTACGGATGGTAGAGGGTGCTGTTCGCCAAGTCCGGGGTGCCAGAGGTGCGTGTAGTCGTAGAGGAAGCCGGTTCGGTACATGAGGAAGACTGCAAAACAAGACAGGATAGGACAGAACTAGGGAGGCAGAGAGTGATGAGACCAACTTGTTCTATGCTCAGCCGATGAGTTAATGAAGCTGCAGGGTATATATAGGCAAGAGGGTCCAATGGCCGAGTAGCAAGGTGGGGGTGTGTGAATGGGCCAGTCCAGAGGAACTCCTGGAGGAGGGAGTAGACGAACGGATGCATTTGATTGCAGCATTATAAATGGGAGATATGCCTTTAAGAGGCTGGCGCTCCACTATGTGGGTGCGCCCCCGTGTGGCCATCCCTGCGGGCGCGTTACCGGACACACGCCCAGACCCGACACTAGAAGGAAGTGCTGGCGTGCACACGCGCGTCTAGGCAAGATGGCGACCGGCGTCATGGAGGGAGGATCGCTACGAGGCGCGGGAGAGCCCGGCGGGACTGCGGGTAAGTGAGGAGCATGCCGAGGGCGGCGTGACTCCCAGGTCGTGACAGTACCCCCCCCTTCAGGGGCGTCCTCCGGGCGTCCATGACATGGCTTGGAGGGATTCTTACGATGGAAAGCCTGGACGAGTCGTGGTGCGTGAAGATCCCGGTGGGAAATCCATGAATGTTCTTCTGGTCCGAACCCCCTCCAGTGGACCAGGTATTGTACTCCTCCTCTGGAAATCCTAGAATCCAGGATATACTGAACCTCGTACTCCTGTTGACCTTGGATCAGAAGAGGAAGTGGAGGAGAAGTCGTCTTAGAAAAGCGAGGACTCTGAAATGCTGGTTTAAGCAAAGATACATGGAAGACTGAAGGCATCTTCATCGAAGGTGGAAGGTGCAGGCGATAAGCCACAGGATTAATCCTCCGTACCACGGGAAAGGGACCAAGGAACTTGGGTGCTAGCTTCATGGTAGGAACCTTTAGTCGGATATTCCTGGAAGAAAGCCAAACCCTGTCTCCTGGGGCGTACTCCGGAACCTTGCGTCGAAGGCGATCTGCCTGGAGTTTCTGTCTCCCTGTGGCCACCTTTAAGTTCTCCTGGATCCTAGTCCATAAGTCTTTCAGCCGGGAGATGCGCTTGTCAACCGCTGGTACTCCTGAGGATAGAGAGGAGAAAGGTAAACAGGAAGGATGAAAGCCACAATTTATGAAGAAGGGAGATTCCTGAGTGGAGTCATTGCGAAGGGAGTTAAGAGCAAACTCGGCCCAAGGAAGCAGATCCACCCAGTCATCCTGTGTATCGGTTATAAAACATCGGAGGTATTGTTCCAGGTTTTGGTTGGCCCTCTCCGTCTTCCCATTGGTCTGTGGGTGGTATCCCGAGGAGAATTGTAGTGAAATACCCAATTTTCAGGAAAAAGCTCGCCAAAATCTTGACACAAATTGGGACCCCCGATCAGAGACGATGTTTGCAGGCACTCCGTGAAGACGAAAAATTTCCTGAACGAAAAAATCCGCAAGCCTGGAGGAATTCTGAAGACCCCTCAAGGGAACAAGGTGCGTCTGTTTGGAAAAACGATCAATTACCACAAGAATCGTATTCATCCCTTTGGAGTTTGGGAGCTCTACGATGAAGTCCATAGAAATATGGTTCCAGGGCCGGTCTGGAATGGGTAAAGGAAGGAGAAGGCCTGCTGGTCTGACCCGGGGTACTTTGTTGCGAGCGCATGTGCCACACGCTTTTACAAACTCCTCCACATCCTTAGCCCTCTCTGGCCACCAGAAGGTACGTTGAACAAGGTCGTTGGTTTTCCGTATCCCTGGATGTCCTGCCGATTTAGAGGAATGGCACCACTCGAGAACTCTCTTGCGGTGTTGGGGTGCTGTGTAGAGTCTTCCCTCCGGAACCTTGAACCCCATCGGAGCCTGTGATTGCTCGGATTGAATCTTGTCCATGATGTCAAAGGAGTTGGCGGACAGAATACATCTAGAGGGAATTATCGTCTCTAGCTGCTCTTCAGACTTGTCCTCTGCAAGGAACTGTCGAGACAGGGCGTCCGCCTTCAGATTCTTGGAGCCAGGAATGAAGGAGATGAGGAAATTGAACCGTGAAAAGAATAGTGCCCAGCGGGCTTGACGAGAGCTCAAACGACGTGCCCCTTCTAAGTAGAGAAGGTTCTTATGGTCTGTGAGTATGGTTATGGGTGTCTCCGTACCTTCTAAGAGGTGTCTCCACTCCTCTAATGCCAACTTGATAGCCAAAAGCTCCCAGTTCCCGACATCGTAATTCCGTTCTGCGGACAAGAATTTCTTTGAAAAGAAGGCACATGGGTGTAGCCTGGCTAAGGGAGAAGTCCTTTGGGACAGGACAGCCCCAGCCCCGATGTCAGAGGCATCTACCTCCAGGGTAAATGGAAGTTTAGGGTCCGGGTGGATGAGGATAGGGGCAGACACAAAAGTCTCTTTTAGAAGATTAAACGCCCGTATGGCGGTCTCAGACCATGATGAAGGATCTGCACCCTTCTTGGTTAGAGCAGTTATGGGAGATACCGTAGAAGAAAAATTGCGAATAAAGCGCCGGTAGTAGTTTGCAAAACCTAGAAAGCGTTGCACGGCTTTGAGGGTGGTCGGGCGGGGCCAGTCTGAAATGGCCTTAAGTTTTTCTGGATCCATATTGAAGCCGGAGTCAGAGATAACGTATCCCAAAAATGCCACGGACGTCAGATGGAACTGGCATTTCTCCAATTTTGCAAAGAGATGGTTCTCCCGGAGGCGTAACAGCACCTGTTGCACGTGTTTGATGTATTCTAGAGTGGATTTATAAAAAATTAGGATGTCATCTAGGTAGACGATAAGGAATTTGTTAAGAATGTCCCGAAAAATCTCATTGACGAAATCCTGAAAGACTGCTGGTGCGTTGCACAGACCGAACGGCATGACCAGGTATTCATAGTTGCCGTCATGGGTGTTAAAAGCAGTCTTCCACTCGTCCCCCTCACGTATCCTTACTAAATTGTAGGCACCTCTTAAATCCAGCTTAGAAAAGATTGTAGCTCCCTGAAGACGGTCGAAGAGTTCCGGTATCAAGGGCAGCGGGTAGCAGTTCTTGCGCGTGATGTTATTCAAACCCCGGTAGTCGATGCACGGACGAAGAGAACCGTCCTTTTTTTTTTACAAAAAAGAAGCCTGCTCCGACTGGGGAGGAAGACTTTCGGATGAAACCCCTCTCTAAATTCTCTGCAATGTAAGTGTTCATGGCTTTAGTCTCTGGGAGAGAGAGAGGATAGGACCATCCTCTAGGAAGAGGTGCCCCGGGCAGTAGGTCAATCGGGCAGTCGTAAGGACGCACCGTAGAAGGTAGAAGCTCGGAACGTGCTTTGTCGAACACATCGCGAATTCCAAATACACAGATGGTAGGGAGTCAACCTTCTCTGGCAGGGTAGTCAACCCACCAACCTTCTGGAAAATCCTGGTACACGTCTTGGCACATGGAACACCCCACTGGATGGGTTCCCGATCCGTCCAGTCGATGCGAGGATTATGGACTTGGAGCCAAGGAAGACCCAAAATTAGCTCAACAGAGGGAGTGGATAGCATCGAGGGTAATGATCTCCGTATGAAGGTCAACGAACTGCAGTAGGAGAGGCACCGTCAGTAGCGTGATGAATGCCGGCTGTAGAGGTCGACCGTCAATGGCCTCCAAACCTACTGGCGTCCTTTTACTGATAAGTTGAATATTGTTCCATCTAGCAAAGCTTTGATCTATGAAATTGCCTGCGGAACCGGAGTCTATAAATGCCCGTGCTTGAGTCTGAAACCCCTCTCCAGACAGTGTTACTGGCAACAGTATCCTGGTGGGAAGGACGTCTTTGATGATGGGAGAAAGGGTCAGTATTACCAACGAGACTCTCCGGGATCTCATTGGGAGTTGGCGTTTCCCGGCTTGTGGGGACACTGGATTACTATGTGACAGGAATTGCCACAATACATGCAGAGGCTGGCATTGCGCCGACGTTGTTTCTCGGCAGAAGACAGCTTGTTACCTCCCAACTGCATTGGTTCTGGAGCGTCCCAAGATCGAGGTATTGGAGACACGAACGATGGGGCAAGAGGCCTTGAAACCCGTTGACGGTAACGAGAACGTTCAGTCCTCCGCTCCTGCAGACGCTGGTCCACCCGAACACACAGATCGATCAAATCCTCTAGGTCAGTGGGACGTTCCCGCGCCGCGAGCTCATCCTTTAGGGATTCGGACAGACCTTGCCAAAACGCTGAAGATAGTGCTTCATTGTTCCATCCCGTCTCAGCAGCAAGTGTGCGGAACTCCACAGCGTACCGGGCGACGGAACGATCTGCCTGGGTTATGTGATGAAGAGAAGATGCTGCCGTTAATTGCCGTGCAGGGGTGTCGAAGACTCTTCGGAACTCATGGGCGAAGA
The DNA here is from genome assembly GCF_040206685.1 of Ascaphus truei. NCBI lineage: Eukaryota > Metazoa > Chordata > Amphibia > Anura > Ascaphidae > Ascaphus > Ascaphus truei. The sequence goes on along the minus strand of NC_134485.1, from coordinate 102,868,817 downwards.
GGTCGATGTCCTGTCTGATGGGTCCTTGTTGTTCCCAGATGGGAGAAGCCCAGGCCAGCGCCTCGTCGGTGAGAAGAGCCACGATATAGCCGACCTTAGAGACGGAAGAGACGAAACGAGAGGGCGAAAGTCGGAATTGGATGAGGCATTGATTAAGGAAGCCCCTACATCCTTGGGGTACCCCAGCGTAGTGTTTTGGAGCAGGAATACGGGGTTCCAAAGCAAACAGAGGTGCTGGAAAGGCTGTTGCAGCGGCTGTGGGTGAAGGTTCCCGACTGGAAGCCCGGACTTGAACGGAAGGGGAATGAAGACTCTGCTGAAACATATCCATCCGCCTATCAGCTTGTTCCAGATAAGTCTCTAGCCTGGTGAAGAGATTCGTGTGGGAATTTAAAGTACGCTCCACCTCAGCGGGGTCCATGTTTGTAGGGCTGAGCATAATGTCAGGACGAGCTCACCACAAACGAGGCGGGACTGCGGTGCTGAGGTGGGATAGGATATAACGCCACCCACAGCCACGAGGGCACGTCTTGAGAGTAGAGTGGTCCGGGGGTCCGAGTCGGGGCAGGAGAGGTACGGATGGTAGAGGGTGCTGTTCGCCAAGTCCGGGGTGCCAAAGGTGCGGGTAGTCGTAGAGGAAGCCGGTTCGGTACACGAGGAAGACTGCAAAACAAGACAGGATAGGACAGAACTAGGGAGGCAGAGAGTGATGAGACCAACTGGTTCTATGCTCAGCCGATGAGTTAATGAAGCTGCAGGGTATATATAGGCAAGAGGGTCCAACGCCGAGTAGCAAGGTGTGGGTGGGTGAATGGGCCAGACTGAGGCAGGGATAGGTCCAGAGGAACTCCTGGAGGAGGGAGTAGACGAACGGATGCATTTGATTGCAGCATTATAAATGGGAGATATGCCTTTAAGAGGCTGGCGCTCCTCTATGTGGGCGCGCCCCCGTGTGGCCGTCCCTGCGGGCGCGTGACCGGACACACGCCTAGACCCGACACTAGAAGGGAAGTGCTGGCGTGCGCGCGTCTAGGCAAGATGGCGACCGGCATCATGGAGGCAGGATCGCTACGAGGCGCCGGAGAGCCCGGCGGGACCGCGGGTAAGTGAGGAGCACGCCGAGGGCGGCGTGACTCCCAGGTTGTGACAATGTGTCAGTGAGTGAGTATGTATGTGTGTCAGTCAGAGAGTATGTATGTGTGTTTGTTTGTGAGTGTGTGCATGTGTGTCAGTCAGTGTGTGCATGTGTGTCAGTCAGTGTGTGCATGTGTGTCAGTCAGTGTGTGCATGTGTGTCAGTCAGTGTGTGCATGTGTATCAGTCAGTGTGTGCATGTGTATCAGTCAGTGTGTGCATGTGTGTCAGTCAGTGTGTGCGTGAGTGTCAGTCAATGTGTGCGTGTGTGTCAGTCAATGTGTGTGTGTGTGTGTGTCAGTCAGTGTATGTCTCTCTTTCTCTCTGTGTTGTGTGAATGTCTCTGTGTCGGTCAGTGTGTGTGTGTGTGTGTGTGTGTGTGTCAGTCAGTCAGTGTGTGTGTGTGTGTGCGTGCGTCAGTCAGTGTGTGCGTGTGTGCGTGTGTGCGTCAATCAGTGTGTGCGTGCGTGCGTCAGTCAGTGTGTGCATGCGTCAGTCAGTGTGTGCGTGCGTCAGTCAGTGTGTGTGCGTGTGTCAGTCAGTGTGTGTGCGTGCGTGCGTCAGTCAGTGTGTGTGTGTGTGTGCCAGTCAGTGTGTGCGTGTGCGTGTCAGTCAGTGTGTGTGCGTGTGCATGTCAGTCAGTGTGTGTGCGTGTCAGTCAGTGTGTGTGCGTGTGCGTGTCAGTCAGTGTGTGTGCGTGTGTGTGTCAGTCAGTGTGTGTGCGTGTGTGTGTCAGTCAGTGTGTGTGCGTGTGAGAGTGTCAGTCAGTGTAAGAGTGTCAGTCAGTGTGAGAGTGTCAGTCAGTGTGAGAGTGTCAATGTCTCTCTGCGTTGTGTGTGTTTCTCTCTTTCTCTCTCTCTGCGTTGTGTGTGTATGTCTCTCTCTCTCTGCGTTGTGTGTGTATGTCTCTCTGCGTTGTGTGTGTATGTCTCTGCGTTCTGTGTGTATGTCTCTCTCTCTGCGTTGTGTATGTATGTCTCGTTGTGTTGTGTGCCCCCCTCCCCCCCTCACGCAAATTCTGCACACCCCCCCTCGCACGCAAATTCTGGACCCCCCCCCACTTGCACGCAAATTCTGGACGACCCCCCTCCCCCTCGCACGCAAATTCTGCACACACCCCCCCTCGCACGCAAATTCTGGACCCCCCCCCCACTCGCACGCAAATTCTGGACGACCCCCCCCCCCCTCGCACGCAAATTTTGGACGACCCCCCCTTGCACGCAAATTCTGGATGACCCCTCCCCCTCACATGCAAATTCTGGATGACCCCCCCCCCTCGCACGCAAATTCTGGACACCCCACCCCTCGCACGCAAATTCTGGACCCCCCTCTCGCACGCAAATTCTGGACCCCCCCCTCGCACGCAAATTCTGCGGGGTACATGCGCCCGGCACGGGCGTGAGTGACCGAGCCCCTGTGCCGCGCGGGTTGCGCCCGGGTTTGCACCGTGTGCCAGTGGAGGGCTGAATGGCGCCGCTGCCAATGGGCGTTAGGACTAGGAGCATATGGGGGGAACGATGCCGCTGCCAGCCGCTTCTGCGCATGTGTGGCGTCCGTCAGCGGCGCCATCACAACTGCGCATGCGCGGCATGGCAGCGGGCGGGGACCAGCATTACAGCGGCCGTGGAACCGTTAGGAGCGGCGACTATCGCCGCCGCATATGGCATATGTCAGCAGCCGGGGGTGTGTTGGGGTGGGGGGTGCGGCGGCGATTAGGAGTGGCGCCGGCGGCTATCGCCGCTGCCGCCGCATGTGACAGGGGACGTGTGAGCGGAGCGGTGTCCATTACGTGACGTCACTTCCGTTTCACATTTCGCCCCCCATCTATTCAGTTTTGTCCCATCAGGACTAGGTGCCACGAAAGAAGTTTCACTTCAAAAACACATAGAGATATACAGTGAACACAAGAAACACAGTGTATACCAAAGACGAAAGATAGTAAAAAGCACAATAGGAAATAAGAACCACACGCAAATAAGAACCACACGCGCAACAAAGCAATGCTACACAATAAGAGGGGAGGGAGTGGGAGGGGAAAGGGGGGAGCAAAGGAGGGGGATAAAACAAGGGAGAAAAGTGCAGATAAAAACAAGGGGGGCAACATTTTGGGGGCGAGCCCCTTTTTCTGGCCCTTCCCACAGATCAGGTGGGTCTGTGGTATTTCACTTGAGACCCTCAAAATAAAACCTCCTTCAAGTTGTAATCAACAAGTAAAAAATGGGTGTAGTCCCAATAAGGTAGATCCATATATATATATATTAATATATATATACTTTTTTTCAGCCTTTGATTACTTTTATTGAAAGCGAATTACCTATGCTGCCGATCGATAGTTCTCCCGTGATTGATCAGCAAAATCTTGCTTCCCACAGTTCACTAAGTGGCTGCATTTAAGTTTCAATCAATCCTTCACAGTGTAACTCAGCAGCTACAATGTGTTCTTATATTATTATGGTAACATTATCTATTGTTACAGTGTGCAGCTCAAACTGCTGCCAATATGGGCAACAAATGATTACAAACAGGAAAGTGTTGCAAAAATCTTGCACTGCTGGCGAGGTGGGCTAAATCCTGCTAAAGAAATAAAATAATGCACAGTATATTAAAGCTCATTGAAAACGGCATTGAGTTGAATTAAAAAAAAAGAAAGAAAAGAAAGTAATATCTACTGTAATACTACAGAACTGATTTATTTTAAGAAGCACGCACGTACAGTAGGATATTGCTTGGATCGCTCCCTTTTTAAAGGTTTATCTTTACAGTATTTCAGTAGCTGCACTTAAAACTGAAATTAATTACAAGGACAAAAAAGAGGAGCTGTTATGCTTACACAACTCAAACCACGTGAGTTGCAGAATGCCCATAGTGCGGTGAGCACGCTCATTGTTCATAACATGAAAATTGCTGAACATAGCTGCCTGCCAGCAACATAATTTTCTAAACCGTTTCCTCCACAGGCGGAATGGCCGCTGAGGTTCATACGTGTACAAAACACATCGTTTTTATAATGGCAACCTGTGATGAAAATGAATGCTAAAAACACGTCAAAACACTGCAATACCTGAAGCATTAGAATAAGAAAGTGCAAACAGCTTAATACAGAATACACTATCAGGGTGGTGTTATACCCTTTCAATTTAATTCTCTGGAGGAGTTTCTGCTTTATTAACCATGTAATGTCACAGCACTAATTGCAACTAGGATAATGAAATGATGACTTAAACCAGCAATGCTACTTGCACTGACTCTGAAACGTACAACTTGTAAGGAATGATATACATGGGGACCAAAGAACCCTCAGGCATACTAGCAGCATGACATTTCCTGAGCATCTCCTACTGTGTCTGTATGTGAATTTATCCTCCACTATGGTAAATGCTTTGCTTTGCCCCACTACATATCTAGAGAATACTGAGACATTTCGATTTACTTAGATAATTATTATCTCCGGGTTTCAGCTGCTTGAGTAATGATGGCTTTTTAATTACATTTTAAATGGAATATCACAGAATCTGACTGTACTGTAGATCGGAAGGGGGTAATTTACTAAAGCCATCGATTGCAGTTTTAGGAAGGCCTGTTTTCCCGATCCCGGCTGTGCAACGTCAGAAGTTTGCGCTGCTTTGTAGGCCGAATACCTGGCTGTAAACATAGTGTAGTCCAAATGTCTATCTCAACAAGCAAAAATACTTGACCTATATTAACTACACAGTAAATTGCTTTTTAATTGTCGCATCAGGGAGGACCACCAATTCTCCAAATAACACAATTCTTTGTCTGCATGCTTACAGATATTGGTGAAAAAGGCATCCATCACCCATATGTAACCCATAAACATGTCGCTGAAATGAGGAAACTTTGAGTCTATGAGTGATTGCTCGTTAAAAAAAACTGTTGATACAGAGGGGTAGAGAACACACGATCTGGTCTGAACAATGACGTGAAAACCTTTACTAAATGGCACTGGGAAACCTCGCAGCACCATTTCATGCTTTGCTGAAGCATTGGCACAAGTGTGTGTGCTATTTTTAGGCTTATGTACATGACATCTTATGATACTGTACATCACGTCCAAAAATGTACTGAAACTACTCGACTTCCCTGTATATGACGAGACGGGATTAACACGAAAACCATTACACAGGCCAATGTTTTATGTCGTTTTATTAGGACGTTTTTCATAACCCAAGATGATCAAATTAGCACAAATAGAAACAATGTTTCAGGCAACATGAACATTTATAAAGCAAGCATTTCTATTCTGGTAGCCAAATTATTTTTAAAGCCATATAGCTAGTTTGAAGCCTTTATTCAGCCATAATGCTTTAAATGATATCTTAATGAACTAAATATATATTTGTGCGCTGCAGGTAACCACATACATGGGTTAACTTACTTTAATTAAAGCCCCATGTTAAAGCAGTAGTCCCTCCTGGGGGACTCATGGAGCTGATCCGTGGTCCACCGACTTCCAGATACCCCCTGTTCTCAAGATCCTGGCACTGGTCAAGTATACTTTCCCATTAACACAGAATAGCTGCAGGGTCAGGCTCACTCCAACGGTCAATAGAAAGTGAAAGCGTCATTGCGAGATGTGTTTGCGACTTTCCATTGGTGACCCCTGTGGTCATATTTTATTTTTTTCAATTCTGTCTCTTTCCTCATCAGCAGGGGGCCCCCCTTGGATTGGGGGACCAGATAAACTCAGAAGGCTTATGGAATACATTTGATTCAAGACCATGTTATGTATCAAGGCAATTGTGGAGCAAAGAAACTGTGGATTCTATTTACTGAAGTCTCCTGGCTGCAAAAGTAGCTCACTCCAAGTGCAAAGAAAAGGAATCCCATTGAAAGCAATGGGAGTTTTTCCTTTCATAAGTCTGGTGCAACTCGTTCGCACAGACGTTGCCCCAATGTTGACGCGTTGCATCATTTTTGGAGTACAGTTGCGTTACACTTGGAGAAGAAAAGACGGTATAGTTTGATACTATACATTTCATTATAATCTGTGGATCATATAAACTCCTCCATATGGGGGCAAAAAAAAGTAGAGAAAAGTGTTTGATGCATGACTCTGAGATGAAAATTCAGCTATTTTTTTCTCCAAAATTGCCTTGATACAGATCCACCATAGATAGGAGGAATGGGACAATTTGCTGTGGCCATTTTGCCGCCGGGTATTTTGCTGCAGGGTTTAGGATTAGGGTTAGGGCTAAGAATATTATGTTTAGGGGTTAGCGTTTTTAGAGTTTAGAGGTTAGGATTAGGGGTTAAGGTTAGGATTAGGGGTTAAGGTTAGGATTAGGGGTTAAGGTTAGTAATATTAGAGTTTCTAGGTTTAGGGTTAGGGGTTAAGGTCATAGGTTGCAGTTATCAGCATTACCCAAAGGGGCCTGGAATCTCCCAGACTCCATGGGTCATCTGCATTTGGGAACTGTCCTGGCTGCTAACTGTCTAGATAGATGGGATTTGAAACACCCCATTACAATTGTGTATTGCTTAATAACCCATAGGGATCTATTTATCTATGCTGGAAAAGTTGGACAACTATGGCTCAAAAAACTTCACCAGATTTATTACAGCAAGGAATCTCCTTGAAATCAATGTTTTTTTTTCCTTTGATAAATTAGGTGCACCAGTTTTGCTATAGTTTTACAGCCAAGAGACTTGAATAAATATAACCTACTAATTCCCCAAAATTGCAAGCTAACAGTGCAAAATAGGTGCTAAGCGACTTGATAAATTGATAGCAAGTGACACAGTATAAAAAATATTATTCATTGAACTAGAATAGTGCCACTTGGGGCACATGGACACTCCCATTAAAGTCAAAGGGAGTTTGCATGCAGGAGTAACCCAATGGGCACTATCACAGTTTAATAAATAATTCTCATAGAATCTAATTTTGGAAGCAGAAGCACCCAGAAGTCCCAAAGCAGTTGTCTCAAAGCAGGAGGTCACAGAATTAACCACAATATCATTCTTCAACTGTATTAGTTAGATATTACATTTTCAGTTTGAGTTTAACTAGGTGGAATAAATCATGAAGCCGTTTTGATATTCATTTGCAATAACTTGATTTTACAAAAATAGAATTACTGGTAACATAGCTGACTTATAAGAGAATGTACAAATCCCTTCTGTCACACGACTTTAAAAGCATTGTACGTCACATGGGTTAGAAATGCTTGTTTGAAGACAAAGTTCAGATGGATTGCTTTTTACAAAGTTGCTTATTCTTGGTAAGCATGCAAGTTTCTTTCTGCTTATTGCTGTTTTCACCACATAATCTAAAACAAGCATCTTTGCTTGCACACCAGTCTATAAGACTATGGTATACATGACACAGATCATGTGTATTTAAAATTTTAGGGAAATCCCATTATCAACGGTGTCGCCTCCAGATTTCACCCATTCATTACCTTTCTTAGTTATAATGCAGAACTGTATGCAGTCTTCCAAATGGCACAAATATTAACAACAGTGTTGACCTTAGAAGGGGATGACTTTAATGAAGAAGAGTGAATAGAAACATTAGAACTGGTTAAGAGAATAACAACCATGTAACTATATAACTACAGTTTAATATTAAATAGTAGTGTAACCCTCCCTGCCCGGCTCTTAGGGAGGTTACATAGATGTCTGTGATATTTGCTACTCAGGATGTGTTACCTTGTCAGAGGAGCTAGTCCACGCAGGCTGGGTGTATATGCAGATGAAAATGATGGGCGCTAGGAACTTTATAGTTATGGAAACGGGTAACATTTATTCGCAATCTTTACACATACAATATCTTCCCCAGATACAAGCTGGCAATCCTAGGGTGGTGCTTTTCCTTGAACTGGGGTGATGGACACATTGTTACCTGCTTATGTGATTCTCTATCACATTGAGTCCATTCCTATCCCATCCCAACTTGGGATACCCTTACTCCTTGCAGTGGGGGGATAAACCTTCCTGCACACTGTCTTGATTACATCCCTTATAGTACTCTGGTGCTTCATCCCTTTAGAGCCTCTATTAGGCCTTGTGCTGCTCTCTCTGCCTGTGATCAGTGTCTCTCTCATGGGCACTGTTTGCCACTTCATGGTGACCTATAATTGGGCCAGCTATGGACCCGCCAATGAAGTTGGTCCAACTATCCCCCGGGGCTGTGTACCGTGGAGCCCCCTCAGGTCATAGGCTGCTGCAATATGAACTCAGAGTAACAATAAACCATTCTTAAGGCCACTATCTAAAAGGGACACTTTCCCAAACTGTCAAACAAATAAAAGGAATCAGCAGTTGTTGCAGAGGAGGACGGCACAGGAGGAGTGCGCTATAGAAGCAGACACTGTAAGTAAGAAAGACTTCTGGGTCAGACTGCTAGAGCGCGCTCCTCCCCGGCCTCCGCTGCCTCTGTATCAACTTCTCATTCTTCTGCCAGCCTATCCTCTGTTTAACACCGGGGGGCCCAGCGCCGCATACCATCTCCCCCATGCTTGTCTCTATTACCACCAACAGGTATGCATGGAGTAGGAGGGAGAGAGATGATGATGGAACGATGTGCTGATGGGGAGATGTGATGATGAAGGGGAGAGGAGATGATGAGGGGGAGAGCTCATGAGGAGGAGGAGGCAGAGGGGGAGAGATGATGTGGGGGAGAGATGAGGAGGAGGAAGAGAGATGAGGAGAAATAATGAGGCGGGGGAGAGATGATGAGGATGAGAGATAATGAGGAGGCAAAGGGGGAGAGATGATGATGAGGAGGGGGAGAGATGATTATGATGGGGAGAGATGATGATGATGATGATGAGGCAAGATGGGGAGAGATGATGAGGGGTGATGAGAAAGAGGATCAGGGAGAGGATGGGGCAATGGAGAAAAGAATTGCAGTCAGTATTTAATAGGGCCCTGAATTTTTTTTTTGCCCGGAGGCCCACGCATGTCTAGCTACGTCACTGCTTATACTTTCACTATATAACTAAGATCCCTCTCCTGTGTCTCCTCCAGGGAACTGAGTTCCAGAAACTTCTCACTCTCTATTTATACCCCCATCTGATGTCACTGTCTCCAGGCACAAAGGGAGCAGGGCTTAACTTCTGCTGAGTCATCTCCAGCATTAAGTGACCAGGGAAAGGGGCTTTACTCTTTGTGAGCCCACACAGCTAACCCGTTAAGGTACTAGTAATCACTGAGGGGGATTACACTAGATAATCATGCACTTAAACCACAGAGACCAAGAGGTTATTCATGAAAGTGCGGCAGTGCTGATTGGGCCTTACTGCATGGAAGGTCCCATTGAACAGCACTATTGCCCTTTGACAAATAACCCTCCAAGTGACATAGTACTTCATTATGCTCAAATAGATTGTAACAGGAACCACCAAGGAAGAAAAGGATAAAGGAATTATATTTAAGAAATAATGTTACAAAACTGCACAGCCGTCTTGTTGTATATTGGTATTTGCAATAGGAATACTTTAAGTATTTACTGTAGTAATAATTCTTACTTAGAGACTTAGGCCTTTATTCCACCTGTGCTGGTGACATTTTTAGTCCCATTCATTTGAATGTAGCTGAATTGTTCTCAAGCAGAGATATGTGAACTTGCCGAGATCACCGCTACATCAGTCAAACTTTTCTCAAACATTTCAAAACAGTTGGAACATTTGCCAAAAAATTCCCTTCAACTTTTTTGGCCAAAAACGTCTTAAAATGTTATAGTTACATAGTTACATAGTAGATGAGGTTGATAAAAAAAAGATATTAATGTCCATTGAGTTCAACCTATGTTAAAAATAGACGACTTTATCCTATATCCGTACTTACAGTATATTGATCCAGAAGAAGGCAAACAAAAAACCCCAGTGAAATATTATCCAATGATGTCTTATAAGGGGGATAAAATAATTTTGCTGGAACTTTTCTGAGTGCTAGTGAAATTGGCCAATTTCAACAGCAGATCTATATTTAAGCAATATCCAGACCCTAACAGTGCAAAAAAAAAAAAAAAACATACCATAGAGTTGAGCAAGATTTAAAACTATTCTATTCTTTCTTTGGTGAAAAATGGCAGATTCTGTGTGGTTCGTGAGCTCGGGGAAAACGTTTGCACATTTCTTTTCTGCAGCATGGTGAAGATGGTTTCACAGCATATTGAAGAGGCGCCTTAATAAGAAGTGACATTGTCTATGTCCTGGACCAAAAGCCCACAGCCCCAGAAAGAGATAAGCAGAATGGAATGTGATCCCCAAAACAGCAAAAATTGGTTCAAAAGAAATAACTAAATTCCAGAAATTGAGTCATACATTAAAGCAGTGATTCCCAACCAGGGTTCCGTGGGGCTCCTTGAAGCAGTCTCAGGGGTTCCTCCAATGGACCACAGACACCCCCCCTCACCCGGGGGTGTTTTTTTTTGGTATGTATTTTGTAGGGTGGATTGAGTGAGAGTGGGGTAATTGACGGAAGGTAGGGGCGAGTGAGGGAAGAGAGGGGGGCAGGAGGGAGTGAGTAAAAGAGAGAGTAAGAGTGAGACGCAAGGGATAAATACATGCGAGGCGGGAGGGGGGAGAGTTGGTGAGATGGATGGGAGAGAAATACATGGGTAGAGGGTGGGAAATAGAGGTGGCTCGTGAGGTATGAAATGTTGTGACTGACCCCTGTCGAACCTAATATGTGTCAGCCAGATAGGGGTTCCCCAAGATTTTTCGAAATACTTCAAGGGTTCCTCCAAACAAAAAAGGTTGGAAATCACTGCATTAAAGGATGGGAAGCTCAGTGAATATGTGATTAGTTCTTTACTGAAATAGTAGTAAATAGAGGTCACAACCTCCCAGCAGAATAAGACAGACAAGCACAGTAATAAAGGGAATGCAAAACAGTGTTAAATTAGAGAATTAAATAAGTCAACATGACCGAATCTGGAATTGCAGATTAAGATTCTGAAATGGGCAAACTAAGTGGACCAAATGATTCGTATCAGCCATCAGTATCCATATCACTGTGTTGTTGTTTTATTAGAGGAATGGGAACCTCTGTTATTGACATGTGAACATGTACCTTTTACAGTGGTACTATGCAAAAGGAATAATGCAACACAGTTATACCTCATTTATCAACATTTAGCCCAACATGTACATTTCAGAATTTGCAGATGAATTTATTGTGAAAATCTTTGCTTGAGAAGAAGATATTTATACATTTTAACATCAAATTTCCTGTAAAAACTCTTTCAAAACGATGCGTAATTTCACGTGTATAATACCTTCTAATATAAGTCAGATCCTCTTCACTATATCCAGGATCTCGTCCCGTGTGGACTCTTCTCTATCCTCTGCCTAGTTAATATCATGTGTCATAAATCTTTTTCACCTCTGTCAAGGGAGAACGCATCTCGTCCTATTAAAGCATTACTGTGGATGTGTTTTAATAGAGTAAAACAAACTGATGAACCATACTTTCATAAAAAATAAAAAAAGACACATAGCATTTTCAAATGAATTTAATAGGTTTAAAAAAAAAATGTTTTTATACACTACCATCTTAACTTTCGTGTGTAATCTGAAACATCTCTCGTGTGTCCCGAGCCGTTTCTGTCTGATTGTTTGACATGCATCAGATAGGCGTAAATTTGTGGCAGACAGTATTTTTAGATATTTATTTTACAGTGCACTTATACCCAAGGTGAGCTGAGACTTCATAGGGGTTTGATTTTCCCTGGCTACTCCCTTTTGTCTAATCTCACTGCGGGGGAGAAGCACGAAGGTATGTTGTGGGCTAACATATGTGGTGTTAACTGTCATTCAAGCCAACTGACCTTGTGAATATCCCTATATGCGTTCAGCGAGATTGTGCACGGGCAAACCCCCTCTCTCTCCTGTCTTTCATAAATGCAGGTCCTCTGACAAGGGTAGGTAAGCAAAAGGTAAAGAAACCACTTGATTCACAAACACTCCCCCTTTCAGAGTCCCATAAGAAATTTATTTATTTTATTTATTTATAAAATATTTTACCAGGAAGTAATACATTGAGAGTTACCTCTCGTTTTCAAGTATGTCCTGGGCACCGAGTTAAGACAAATAATACATGTTTACAAATACAGTTACATAAATGAGCAGGGTATATATTATATAAAAGACATTGCATGCACAGTTAAAGATAATATATATTATGGGTGTATGAAACAGTTACAGACCAGATTAAAATGTGTGACAGCCTTTAACAGGGGAGTTATCCCTGTTCAGGTAATGTGCCTCTAATCCAGCAGTGTGGTGGTTAACTGTTGGTAGTCAATTAACAAACACCACCTGCCTGATTAGATTGCTTAGAAAAGCCTGTCTTTTGAGACAGGAAGAGAGACTCCTTAGCTCACACCTGAGCTGAACTTGGAGAAAGAGCAGAGATTGTCCTTGACTCTCACAACTTGTCTTGAGCCCTGCCAGAAGAAACAGCAGAGCTGCTTTCAAGACACAGGGGAAACTTCTAAACCTGAATGCTGACAAAACCCGAGGAAAGGTAGCAACGCAGGAACAGAGAAGATTTTCCCTCCAAACCACAAGGAACAGATAAGCCTTTCATTTATGAGACTTTGTATATCTGCTTATTTCATGCTATCTGTTTGGGGCTGGGAGACATGCTTATCTAAAGGGAGTGTGGACTGCATACAGTAGTATTTCACTAGAAATACTCCCAAGTGAATAGAAGCTTTGTTTACCCCTTGTTTGGATGTTTTTCTGATGTTAAGGAAACAGGTGCAATAAAAGCCTTATTTAATTTCACTATAACCAGACTCCCTTGCATACCTCTGTGAGCGTCCGCCTACACAGCCTTAGATTTGAAAGAACTTAAACTGGTGGTGGATGTGAGAGTCTCTGGTAGGTTGTTCCAGTTTTGAGTTGCACGATAAGAGAAGGAGGAGCGGACAGATACTTTGTTGAGCCTTGGGACCATGAACAGTCTTTTGGAGTCTGATCTCAGGTGGTAGGAGCTGCATGTGGTAGGGGTGAGGAGCTTGTTCAGGGAGCTTGGTAGCTTGCCCATAAAGAATTTGAAGGCAAGACAGGAAAGGTGAACTTTGCGCCTAGACTCGAGTGATGACCAGTCTAGTTCTTTGAGCATTTCGCAGAGATGTGTGTTATAGTTGCATTGGAGAACAAAACGACAAATTGAATTGTAGATGGTGTCAAGTTTGCTAAGGTGGGTTTGAGGTGCTGAGCCATATACCATGTCTCCATAGTCAATAATTGGCATTAGCATCTGCTGTGCGATACGTTTTCTGACCAGGAGACTTAGGGAGGATTTGTTCCAGTAAAGTACCCCTAGTTTGGCATAGGTCTTGGTTGTCAGGGTATCAATGTGCATCCCGAATGTTAAGTGGGAGTCAAACCATATGCCCAGGTATTTAAAACTAGTAACAGGAGTTAGGGTGGTGTTAGTGTTGGTTCTAATCTGGAGCTCAGTCGCTGGAAGCTTTAAAAATTTAGTCTTGGTCCCAAATACCATTGTTACAGTCTTGTCAGTGTTTAAAAACAGTTTGTTTTGGGAAATCCAGTTTTCGAGTCTGAAAAAGTCAGACTGAAGTATGTGTTGAAGGTCAGAGAGGCTATGGCTGTGTGCATATAGGATTGTGTCATCTGCATACATGTGTATTGAGGCTTCCTGACAAGCTGTGGGAAGATCATTGATGAACACTGAGAAGAGTAGGGGCCCCAGAACAGAGCCTTGCGGGACGCCACAGGTGATGTGCAGGGGGTTAGAGCCAGAGATGGACACATGTTGGGATCTACCTGATAGGTAGGACTGAAACCAGTTTAAAGCATGCTTCCCTATTCCAGAGCTTTGGAGTTTGTTAAGCATGATAGCATGATCAACAGTATCAAATCCTTTGCAAAATCTAGGAATATTGCACCAGTAAGTTGTCCTCGTTCCATTCCACACTGGATTTCATTGTAAACTTTTAGCAGGGTAGTTACGGTGGAGTGTTTGGGGCGAAAGCCAGATTGGAATTGGCTAGGGAAATTTGTCTTGTTATAGTAATCGCTTAATTGGGAGTGGACACATTTTTCCATGACTTTGGATAGGATTGGGAGAAGGGAGATTGGCCTGTAGTTTGAGACAGTGTTTTTGTCCCCACTTTTGAAGATTGGGACAACTCTGGCAGCTTTCCAGGTCTTAGGGATATGGCCTGCAGACAGGATAGAGTTGACTATGGTAGCAATTGGTTTGGCAATTGCTGGGGCACCAAGTCTTAGGAACCTAGATTGTAGTAAGTCAGGTCCACATTGGCTGCTTAGTTTTAATTTAAGAAGCGCTTGTGTAATCTCCTCTTCGGATACAGGGCCAAATTGAAAAGTGTTGGGAGGGGGTGGGGCTATAAGGGTGCTCCCAGGATGAGATTCAGGTTTGTGGTTTGGGCTGCGTTTTGCTAATAAGTTAGTAGCACACCCCACAAAGTAATCATTGAATGCATTTGCAATGTCGGTGGGGTTTGTCAGAGTAATATCGTCCTTAGTGATATTACTTGGCTGTTGGTGGTTAGAAGGCTGGAATATGTTGTTGATAACCTTCCAGAAGTTAGCTGGGTTTGATGTGTTCTGGAGGAGATTGTCAGAGTAATATTGTGCTTTTGTGTGCCTTGTTTGCCTTGTGCACATGTTCCGCAGGCATCTGTAGTGATTGAGATCCTTGGTAGTGCCAGATACTTTGTGGCTTTTCCACAAGGCATCCCTGAACTGGTAGAGTGCTATAAGGTCAGGTGTAACCCATGGAAGGTGGGCACCCCGTACCCTTATTCTGCGTAGTGGAGCATGGGTATCACAGAGTTTTAAGAACTCGGATTGGAAATAGTCGAGCGCAGAATCAGGGTCGGGAATTAAATCGATTCTGTGCCATGGGCAGTTGGTAAGGTCAGCCAGAAACTGTTGTGGGTTAAAGTTTCTAAATGTTCTAGTGAGGAGAACTTTAGGGCTTGATTGGGGCGGTTTAATTTTCCTTACACAGTACACTATTGCATGGTCACTGAAAATATCAGGAAGGATGCCAGAGGATTGGATTCGGCTGGGATTTGAGGAGAGAATCCAGTCAAGCAGGGAATTTTTGTGCGATTTCAGGTTTGTCCGTGTGGGTTGGGAAATGAGTTGCGATAGGTTAAGCGATTTAATTTTTGTGTGGATATTGTGGTTTTTTAAGGGTCAAGCCAATTGAAGTTGAAATCCCCAAGAACTAGCAGCTAGCTCACTCATCATTATTTGTCTAAGAAAAGGAAAAAGACAGATTTTTTTTAGCATTAGATTTGTTAAAAGAAGCCTTTAGATTCTAACATTATTTCCAAAAAGTCGTTTTTTAACAGATATGTGCGATTACAGCTTTACAGGGTTAAAAAACAAACAAACAAACACTGACCTAAAATGTCTTTTATTATGAATACTCTTCTAACCTATAACATACATAATTTCCTGAGACTGGTAGGATGACCACATAATAAAACCTCGCTTGAGATAAAACAAAAGGTGATCTCCATGTTTTTATCTCGTTCAACAACTGTACAAGGTCGGCAATTATTTTTATTTTTTTTACAGAACTTGATGGATTAAGCGTCATGAGCTACGTATAATCCACCCAGAGAAAGCCAGAGTTGCTGTTGAGCTATGAATACGGCAGTAGTGAATTGAACAATCTTTCTCCCATTAAATAAATACTTGCAAAACAGGGGTTTTAAATACTGCGCTCCAGACAATACCATGGTAGTAATGACCAACTTAATGAGCATCATATATGTGCATGTAGGTGAATAGTACATAAAAGACGGGACATAACTTACCTAAATGTAATGCTAATGCTACTAAATACATAATATAAGACGAGAAGCCAGGAACAGTAATACACTTGCCTACTGCTGTAATATCAATTTTTGGCATGAAATAAGTAATCAAATGTACACTATATAGCTTCAGTTAAAAAAAAAAAACTCTGTTGCTTAATATCCTTCTAATTCTGAGCCATATCTTCACAACACATTGTCATGGATTTCACAGAATACCTGGGTGCTGTCTTTTGGAGACAGTAGTTTGTAATACAAGGTTTCAATATGAATCAATTATTATAAAATGTGCTGTCTACATTGGGGTCTATGTCTCAATAAAGAGATGTGTGTTTTGATGCACTGCTCAGTTTTGGGGAGCAGAGCTGCAGCATACCTGCATGTAAGATCAGTTTCTTACTTTCTTGATGTTAGGCTACTGTGCTTCAGATATGAAAGATTTCTGGGAGGCAAATAAAATAGAAAGTGTGGTGCATAGATGCAGAATGTGACACATCTCATTATAATATGGGCATAGTATAACTCCTCCTACCGATAATCCCTAAAGCTACGGCCCCTGTCCTCCCGGCTGCACGCGCGCCTGGCGGCATGGTGGAGCGTGCAGAGACTACAGCCACGATCGGTGTAGGGGAGCTCTACGGGAGTGCGCGGGGGGGGGGGGGGGGGGAGGGGGTGGCACGGCCATATCTGCCTTGCCATTGGCTGCGTGCCGACAATGTGACAGCGTCGCCGCACGGGAAGACACAATTCTTGTCTTCCCTGCCAGCCTACGCATCACAGCGCTTTGACCGCCCACACACACGCCCACTGGGACCTGCCCCATAGAGGGCTGTGCTGTGGTGTGTGGCACGCACGCCATAGCGGGCGCCACCGTGACCACCGGGGACTCAGCCTAAGTTACAAGATAGATCCAAAGCCAGGGTGTGCAGCGCACAGCAATAAGGAGGAGCAGGTCTTGCAGAAAAATAGTCCTTTATTTAATTCATGGTGTGGGACAACAGCAAACCTTCAACGCGTTTCGTTCAAGGAACTTTATCAAGAAGTGCTGTTTTAGGTTAAGAGCTACAGTTTATATACAGCTGACTGCCTTATTTTCGCGCCAAATCGTGACGTCATGTTTAATGTCTAAGCCACTAAGAATCGTTATACTCGCGCATGCGCGCGGCGCCAACAACTCTAGCGGACAGCTGCCACCCCAGGTCGGTGATCAAAGGAATACCCAAAGGCCAGTACCTCAGACTGAGACGGAACTGCTCAACATTTGAGAGTTTCATCACTCAGTCTGAGGAGCTGACAAACAAATTTATTGAGAGAGGATACGACAGGGAGACCCTCCAGACTACACTACAGGAGGTCAAGGGAATTGAAAGAGCTACAGTAATGCCGTCTGTGTCCAGAAGGAAGAGGGGAGGTGTATATACTGAAACAAAAAGAGACAGAAAAGAGGACCAAGCATGTCCACTGTTTATTTCACAATATAGCAAATCTAGTAGTCAAATAAATAAGATTGTGAATAAGCACTGGGAATTGTTACGGATGGATCCAATCCTAAAGAAATACACAGATAAGGGTCCAAAATTTGTCTACAGACGAGCTAAGACATTAGCTACCTTTTTATCACCAAGTGTAGTATCAACACCAATAAAGAGATCAGAACATTTTGTGACAAAGGGATCTTTTAGATGTAATCAGTGCAACATGTGTCAGTTCATGAAACCAGCTCGACATGTCTTTTCCCACAGTCCACATAAATGCCATACCATACATAATTTCATCAATTGCAACACTGCATTTGTAGTGTATTTGATTACATGTGGCTGTGGGAAGAGATATGTCGGCAGGACCACAAGGGCATTAAAAATAAGGATGCAAGAACATTGTAGGTTGATACGTAAAAATGATAGGGAACACCCTGTTTCCAAACATTTTTCGGAATGTGGACAGGGAGGCATCAGTAATTTCTCATTTATAGGCATTGAGAAAATAATCAGAAAAGAAAGAGGGGGTAACATTGTGAAAACATTAGATTGCAGAGAATCTTACTGGATATTTACATTAAGAACTAGGTTCCCTGATGGAATAAATATAGAATGGAATATCAACCATTTTCTAAAATGAGTATTATTTACTTTGGAACGATCTATAGAAACACATCAAAAGGTTCCTATATATTGTGAATGTGTTTACGTGATAATTAAAATAATAAGTTCAATGTTTACAAAACAATCAAAATAAGAAATTATCTTTCAGTATGACCTCCACCTCTTGACTTAGAATTACCTATCTTGATTTGATAAACCATATTGACAATTGGAAGTTTCCATAAAGTCAGGGCAAGGTAATTGGTACAAATTTAAATATTAATATATATATGTTCATAACTCCACATTAGATCGATGTTAATAACTTACATGATTATTACTCTCATCCAGCAGGATATGCAATTAGCTGTAATTAAGGCACGAGACATATTTGTTGCTTTTTTTTTAAATGTTTTTATTATTACTTTGTGTTTATCATTTAATCATTTTTTGATAAATGCATATTTTAAAACAATAAACTGTCCTTTATATATGTGTTTTTTCTGTTTAAAATATGTATTTTATTGTATTTGTTTATCATGTGTTATTGTTTATCTATATACATATATTGCCTATAGGTTTTTTATGTATACAGCCTACTGCCATTATACAAATTTATTCCTTGTATTTATCTCATAGTGGCTCATTATAGCCCCTCTATAGCCCAATTGTAACAGGGATGTGATATGTTATTCATTACCTCATCGCTTGCGCTGTACGTGGAGTAGGGAGACTTCATTCATTATAGTCAGGGGCATGCATTGCGCTTTTATGCTGCAGTACATGACTGACATTAGGAGTGGGCTACCCGATACCTCGGCGCCGCGCGCATGCGCGGAGGTCTTATACAACCAGAGATCACTAAGAGCGCTGGCGAGGTATAAGTAAGAAGGGGGAGTTATCCTGTGTGAGCCTGAGGCGTGGATTGCGCTTAGGACCGCCCCAAGGGCGTGTACAAGCTGGAATACTCGGCGGACATCAGCAGCATACCCCCTGATACCTTGGCGCCGCGCGCATGCGCGGAGGACTCAGAATACCATAGAGATTATGATAGAGTTGTTGGCGCCGCGCGCATGCGCGAGTATAACGATTCTTAGTGGCTTAGACATTAAACATGACGTCACGATTTGGCGCGAAAATAAGGCAGTCAGCTGTATATAAACTGTAGCTCTTAACCTAAAACAGCACTTCTTGATAAAGTTCCTTGAACGAAACGCGTTGAAGGTTTGCTGTTGTCCCACACCATGAATTAAATAAAGGACTATTTTTTCTGCAAGACCTGCTCCTCCTTATTGCTGTGCGCTGCACACCCTGGCTTTGGATCTACACTCTAATACAGCTGCACGCTCTGGAGGGGAGACTGGAGAAGAAAGAAGATTCAGTGAGTACTAAACCTGGGGCTACCTAATGAGGAAAGAGAGGGCTGTCTTTGGCAACCCACTCCTACCTTCAGGGTACCTTATGCCCAATTAAAGGGACAGTGCCATTGTAAAATATTATTATCACCCAGTGTACTCCCCTCCTTCAACATAGTCCCAGCACTGTTGAGCACCATCACAAATACGCTATTAAGTTACAAGATAGAGCAGACACGGTAAAATTGGAGAAAAATGCATTGCTACATACTGTAGGTACAGAATGGAAATCCCCTGGTTTTGCACCAAAACGGTCTTGAAAATACAAAAAAACAGAACTGCCTGACGAAAGGGCAAGGAAGCCCTGAAACACAAGTGATGCTTTGGAGATCCGTTTGGAGACTATGTACCTCTTATTTTTAAACTTGCTATTAAACTTTTTGCAAAGTTATTTGCCTTGATTAAATTGATTTTTGTAAATGAACTTTAAAAAAAAAAATAAAAAATTATCTAATAAGTTTTTATTTTTATGAGTGCCTGCCTGACCTAAATTCTTCCAAAACTCTTGATACATAAAGCCCATAGCAGGCAGAACTGAGCCCTTTGCAGCATCATCTAATTACTGTATTACTGCCTGTGGTTATGAGCTCATACTTTACACCCTAAGTAGCATTTACACTAACTACTCTATTGCAAGGTAAAAACAACCGCAGATATTTGTATTAGTACCCAATTACATTAGTGCAGGGGAATATTGTGGTGAGGTTTTGATGGCACAGTTAGCTGGACGGAAGCCTTGTAGATGTACATCTCAGGGCAAATGCAGGGAGGTCATATTCAGGCTGTGAGAATCTGCCATGCACAGACACTGACATCTAAAGTACAGTACATTCATTTGTGTTCTAACGTGGGAAGAGCTGGCTGCTGTGGTTGGATGGCACTGTAGGTAGGTCGATAACCTAATTATCAAAGATTTCCCATCAAACATTGAAACCTCAATATCTTTGCTTGACACGAAAAGAAAAGAGTTACGGGGGATTATGTATCAAATGTATTGTATCAAATTAAAAATACCATTGTAATCAATAGAATTGTTTTCTTTAAAGTATCAGGAGCAATGTTTTTGCCTCAGAATAGCACCACTTTTGCCTTGATCTATATGCCCGTGTTAGGAAGACACGTGACAAGCGAAATATGTTGCCAACATATTTATCCTACATATTAAAACATTTTCAAATAGTGCTATATAGTAAAATGATAGATAGAATGATTTAAAGTTATACAGGTATAACAATATTGGCATTCAGCGCATAAATTCTTATGGAGAACGTATGGGTTAGAGATATGCAACTTTCACTCAAGGTTGCAAACCAGGCAACATTTGCCCTTTGTCAGCCGCAAAATAATGGTGCCTAGCATTAGATCAATATGCACTGCAACTTCACTTTATATGCTCATACTATATGCGAAAATCTCTGAAATCACTAGATTTGCTTAATGCTGAGACTATTGATAGGGCCCTTACACTGTGTTGGCTGATATTTCACAGAAAACTTGTAAAATGACAAAATCAAAGGCTCATTTTGCGACATTGTTAGCCCTTAGAGGCAAAACGTTTTGCAAGGAATCGGGGGAAAAAAACGGTAAAAAGGTTACAACTGCAAATTGAATAATTTTGCACATTTATAGTAAGAGTAATATGTAACCGCTCCATATGATTTTGAACTCATGATCAAAGACAATGCTGTATCTTAATTACATTTGATCTTTCTGGAGACTCCGTTTCTCAAATTGATGCAGCATATTTGTTTATCTCATATTCAATCAAATGTAATTTCATTATTTTGCCCAGTTCTTAAAGGTTAATTTCTAGTAGTCGTTTATGGTATCTTCTTGGTATAATATGTATCTATCACACCATACATTTCTAACTTTGCGGAGCATTTGTACAGCATGTGACATTTATATTATCCACAGATTTGACAATAATCTAATTCACTCTATTTCCATAGAGCCCATGCTTTTGGAACCTTCATCATCGGTCAAGTTCATTTTATGATTATGCCCCACGTTATCCTTTTATTCGTTCATCTTTTTGCATGTATTGCAGCTTGTTGTATTGGGCCCACTTTTCCAACGTGCTTTTGTTCTTCCTGGCTCACAGTGGATGTCCATGCTGGTGGATTCTCACCACATTTCCATCTCCGAGTAGCTTTCAGCTCAGAAGCACAGCGTCTCCCATTCCTATTATGAATATAGAGCTTTCATTCAAATCAGCCTCCATTTCCTCAATACATGAACGCAGAGGAGAAGTCTGGTATAACCTACACATCACTTTCTTGTCGATGATAGACTTGGTTGCTTCCATTTTCATGCCCGCTTGAGAATGTCCTTGACCTGTTAGACAGAGCAGAGAGTAAGCTCCCCCGCGTGACTTCAGTGCTTTCCGAATGCTGTGCTTTTTTACCTATCACTTCTCTAATCTTCTTGCAAAAATCCTTGGAAGCAAAATAATATAGGAAAGGATCCAGGCAGCTGCTTAGGCAACTCAATGTAAGCGTGAGTTTGTAAGCATGGTAGTAACTTTTTGCATAGAACAGACGATTAATTGTATGTATCACAAGGATAAAGTTGTTGGGAGCAAAGCAAGTGATAAATACTACAAGAACTATAATAGCAAGTTTTAGGGATCTGCTTCCTTGTCCATTGGCATATCTATGAGAAGTCTGAACCAGTTTCCAAATGATGCCAATATAGCAAGCCACAGTCACAATGAATGGGATTAAAAAAAGGAAAAAAAAAAGTCCAAGAATAAATGCTGCCCACGAAAAAATGTTTGGCAACATACTCCATTTGAGGACGTCAAAGCATGTTACTTTCTGTAGATATTCCACTTTGTAGGTCAGGTCTGTTGACGCCAATGGATGAAATGCAATTAGTAGAACTGTCCACATTCCGATACAGGTTACAACTGCATATCTTTTTCTTTTCCAAGTAGTTGACCTCATAGGGTGGACTATACCTAAATAGCGTACTATGCTGATGAACATTATTGTTAATATAGAAGAATACATATTTGCATAATACAGCACAGACACTACATTGCAAAGGCCTTTCCCAAAGACCCAGTCGTTGTTTTTGATGTGATAGATGATTTGGAAAGGAAGAAAAATAGCCAGGATGAGGTCTGTAATGCTCAAGTTAATCATGTAGACGATAGACGATGTAATAGGTTTGGAATGAAAACAGAAAATCCATAGTGCGAATATATTGCCTGGGATGCTGATGGCAACCACTAGTGAATAAACCACAGGAAGAGTGATGGAAATGAGCTTGTTCTCAAGCATTTCTAACGTCTCATTGTCCGGCTTTGTT
This sequence comes from Ascaphus truei, assembly GCF_040206685.1. Classification (NCBI taxonomy): domain Eukaryota; kingdom Metazoa; phylum Chordata; class Amphibia; order Anura; family Ascaphidae; genus Ascaphus; species Ascaphus truei. The sequence goes on along the minus strand of NC_134485.1, from coordinate 102,846,073 downwards.
TCATTAGGTAAAGTGAAGAAATTCATTGTGCAACAGATTTCTTCTTATCACTGGCTTTTGGATATTCTGTAAACCTGAAATGCAAAGAAAAAAAAGTAATGTTTTCAATTTGTATAGCAGTGCCCTATATGTTTAATCTACAATTGCACTGGAACCATAGCCATGTTAGGTACAGTACTCATTTCTATAGATGGACAGGGTGTTTGAACACCCCCCTCCTCTCCCAAATGTAGTGACATAAAGAGAAGCAAGGTGAACATGATACAATTTGCCTTGATACATAAACCCCATAAAAAACTGTATGTATGTTTACACATTTGTGTTGTGTGGAAAATGTTGGCGCTAAAAATGACCATATTTACCCGATTATAGGGCGACCCCGAAGAAAAGACGACCTTCTAATTTTAGAAGCAGCTGGAAAGAAAACCGATTACACGCGCACACGCACATAGTCTGTCTCTCTCGGTGACTCTCTGTCTCTGTGTATCTCTTTCTCTCCCTCTCTCTCTGTGTGTCTCTCTCTGTCTCACTGTGTCTGTGTCTATCTCTCTGTCTTTGTGTCTGTGTCTCTATCTTTCGGTTTCATCTTCCTGCCACATGCAACATGGCTGTCTCGAGCCCACAAGGTGAAGCTTTCTCCATTTTACCCTCCTACCTCATACTGCTAATTGGCTGCTAATAAAAATATTTAAAGAAAATAAGCGCATTATTAAGATCTGGGAAATATGCCCGATTATTAGGCAAGTATGTACTTGTCAACCTAACTTTATTAAAAAAAAAAACATCGCCTTATAAATTGGGCAAAACCGGTAATACTTAAAATGTGCATCGTATGTATGAAGGACGTTACAGTATGTGACTTAACACATATGACGCATAATGTTGTTTTAAACTATTTTTGGCGCATCCCTCATGTTGAATACCTAAATTATACAATTTAAATAAAATCAGAATGATGTGCATTTTTTTAAATGTATACCTAGTTTTAGTAAATATGAAATATTATTTATAAGAGCCATACGCAGAAAAGAATATGTTTTGTTAACCTGTATAATTACATTTTTGGAAACTATATTTATATGTTACTTTAGTATTTTTCATCGGTTATATTCTTTTCTTTTTTCTTTGTTCAATACACATAAAAGGGTGGAAACAATGACTCAGTTCCTGCTGTGCGAACTCGGGCAAAAAGTTTACACCTCTCTACACCTCTTTACACACCGCAACTTATATGCTAAGGGTGGGAACTTTCACTCTTGTTTATTTCTAGAACATTTGAATGTTTTGGTTTTGAATGTGGCTTTGTTTCTAACAATGGTTTGTGTTTTGGTTATGCTTGTGCCAGAGCTCAATTTGTTTGGTTTTGGCTAAAATAGCATAATATAGCATGAAAACATCTTAGAATTAATTTAAAAAAAATGAAAAAAGCAATTATGAAACTAAAATAATATCCCTAGAAAACTTAAAATAATTTTAAAAAGACATAAGAAAACACAGAGATTGGCACTTGGCTTGGTGTTCAGGTTTTGGTTCCAAAAATAAGCACAATAGGAAGTATAGCGCACAGCCTTGATAAAGTGCTATTGCACGAAACATGAAGGAGGATTGTCAGACCTCTGTTTTAATGGACGAATAAAGCTCATTTTTGGATACACTTTTTGACCCACTCTCTTGGCTGTGCGCTATACTGTACTTCCTATTGTGCTTATCTTCAGTTCATCACTAGCAGCACGCTTACATAAGGCACAGGCTGGTGGCATTTCTAACATGTGAGTACATTTATAATTGTTCAACTCACGTGGTTCAATAGTGGTCCTGGGACTATCCCAATGAGGTATTGAGGAGTGGGCTTATACCCCCTTACTCTTTCCCATCAGGGAGTTGTTTTCAGAAGAATACTCACCATCTAATTATTATTAGCCCCATACCCTGTGCCTTTGATCTTTCTCTAATCTTTAGAATACGTTACAGTGATTCGGCGCTAGAGCGCGTATACCACTAAACTTTCTATTTGGTTCCAAAAAACCTTAAGAAAACCTTAAATGAGTACTCCTAGTGACTTATTATTATTTTATAGGATTAAAGCAGGGGGTCTCCGGAGCTGAACCGCATTGATTTCTACTAACTTATTAGCAAAATGCAACCTGAACTACAAACATTAAGCTCAATCTGGGGGTACCCCTATAGGACACACAAAAGACACACACAAATTCCTGCTCAGCCTACCGATATGATCAAAATTTACTAGAGTGGTGCTATCAGGCTAAAAGCATATTGAATAACACGACAGAGAGAAGACCCTACTTGGATGCACACAGCCTCTACTAATAGTAAAAATAAATACATTTTAATAAACAAGATATATGAACATCAACACAAAATAAATTAATAGTAGCGCTTGAATAGCATATGACATAAATACAAAATATGTATTGCCTATATAAATCCCACCTCTATCCCCAACTATAACTTGTGAAAGGGATGTGGAATATATTCTAGCAACTGAGACACGCTGCTGAAGAGATTAGCAAGTATATAGCAATAAATTACTGCTGTAAAAACTTGCTTGTGGTATGTGCAAAATAGTACTAACTATCCATAACTTGATCCACCCGTGTCAGCCGTGTTGACACAGGCGCGTAGGTAGACAAGCTGGATGTATAGATGCCTGTGATAGAGGGGTGTTCAGCAAATTGTGAGCACAGTGGTCATATGATGACACTAGTGAACTTGCTCATCTGCTAGTTTTCTGGTAAGTAACACACACCCAATCCAATCATTCAAGACACCCAGAGCAATTCAACCCTTTTAATCAAATCAATAGAAAGGCAGCCTTGATATGCAAAGAAACATATATCTAAAGACCTATTGTGTCTAAAGATAGTATCAATTCGTGGTTGCCTCTTTCGGCCCACAAAAGTGTAGCTGGCTGCAATCTAAATACAATGTGGTGAAAGATGTAATCAACCAAACATATGAAAGTGAAAAAGTCTGTTATTCCTACCTCCACAAATGTAAAGGTACAGACACCATGCAGACAAATGGCTGCTGGTAAGGATGTTTGGGGGGAGGGGGTGAATCACCGGCTCAGTAATAATAGTAACCTTGCTCTCTCAGTAAGGGCTTGGACACGGTAAACACATGCATACTATCAGAACAGCTTCATAGTTGAGCAGCGACATTCAAACCCACTCAGGAAGTGCTACTGTTCTATATGTTAGCACACCAGATATTAGGACACACTCTCCGCTCCTAATGTGGGATGGTCGCAGCTGTTCATAAGCCCTCCCTCATATGTCGGAGCAACCTCATAGATAGGAGATGTAACAAGTGGTGGAAAAAAGCTGTCTCAAGTATTAGCCCTTATAAATCCACACCATATGAGCTGGTTATCATATTGCTATAGAGACAGATGACTGGTCTCTATAAATGTGTGAGCAGATAGTTAGTAACCCCGGGTAATCAAATCGTTATATATCATTACCCACATTTGGATAATGACGTTACCATCACGTCATCAGCGCGACTGATGCGGCGGCTTCAGATCATGAATAGCAGTGACTCGCTTCCATCGATATTCATTTAGCAATTTAAACAATGTTATGGGCCACACGTGGCAGCCACTAGTTGAGACAGCTGCAGATATTAAGTATATAGGGTTACTTACCTGAGTTATGTGGCGAAGGTCCGTCACAGCCCTATTGAAGGTATGGCAGCGGGATATATAACGATTTGATTAATGAGGTACCTGGATATTGAGGGACTGCGGATCAGGTAAGATCCCAGGCGGGATTGCTGCTTTAGATATTGTGAAGCGGGGACGTCCAGACACTGGTTAAGGGGTTCAGGAAACTAGTCATTCACACCTGGCTTTTTTTTCTAGATTCGACATTTACGCACACACACACACGTAACAAGGACTAATTGTAGTAAAATGTAATACAATAAATAAACTTATGTCACAAACGAATGTTGTTCTTACTAGGAATTTATTTAATTTATGTCTTTTTTTTAAAAGCGGGCCTGGGACTAGGGGCAGGGTTGGGGGTCGGACTGGGGGGTGGGACTAGGGGCGGGGTGGGGGTGGGACTGGGGGGTGGGACTAGGGGGCGAGTAGATTTTTTGGTTCGGCGAGTAGATTTTTGGGTGATATGTCGACCACTGTATATATGTGTGTGTGTGTGTGTGTATATATATAGCTATGTGTGTGTGTATATGTATATATAGCTATGTGTGTGTGTGTGTATGTATATATAGCTATGTGTGTGTGTGTGTGTGTGTGTATATAGCTATGTGTATGTGTATATATAGCTGTGTGTGTGTGTGTATATAGCTATGTGTATGTGTATATATAGCTATGTGTGTGTGTGTGTGTGTGTGTGTGTATATATATAGCTATGTGTGTGTGTGTGTGTGTGTGTATGTATATATAGCTATATGTGTGTGTGTATGTATATATAGCTATGTGTGTGTGTATGTATATATAGCTGTGTGTGTGTGTGTGTGTGTGTGTGTGTGTGTGTGTGTGTGTGTGTGTGTGTGTGTGTGTGTGTGTGTATATAGCCATATTGGGACTGGTTCTATATTTTTTTATATATTTTTTATATATATATATATATATCATTGCATATTGTTCTATTTTTTCTTTCACTAGTTGTTCAATTGGTCATTGTGTTATTATCAGTTATTCATTTATATTTATATATTCATAATTGTGGTGATATCACTTAATTTGTTCACGAGTTTATATATTATATACTATATTTTATAGATTCACATTAGAGCACATTAACCACACAATCACTGGCGCTACTCCTTTTGTTTGTTATGTATGTATATATATATATATATATATATATATATATATATATATATATATATATATATATATATATATATATATATATATATATATATATATATTTTATTTTTTTATTTTTATTGTTGCATTTTTTCCTATATTAATTTTTTACAAAACATTTGTTTTATATTTTCAATCACATATTTTTTTACATCACACATTGCACCATCATAGTTATCAACACCACATCCACATTTGCACTCTTTATCTGTTATTGTAGGTCATCTGTGCTGGCAAAATTATTTGGTGATTTGTTGGGGGTCTGTGTAACCACCTTTTGGGTTGGTTGCCTTAATAGGTGCTGTCTATTCAATTATGTGTGGTGTGTGGTGTGTGTGGAGATTTAATATTAAACAATACAAATGATGTCCCAAAGTGCTGCCACAGTGTCTTATGTCTCACACAAAGACCAAATGAAAATATAAGCAATAGACAGTTAGACATAGGGTGCAACAATGTAGACAAACAATGGGTGGTAGTCACTGTGACTTCAAACTATCAAAAAGGTTCCTGATAGGATGTGAGTGTAAAGTCCCCACTCGGAATAATCCTGTAAATCAGCGTTTCCCAAATGGTGGGTCGCGACCCGGCACCGGGCCACGGCACCAAAATTGCCGGGTCGCAGCGAGGCTGGCCGCGCGGTGTCTCCCCCCCGCTCAAGTTAAAAAAAGGCAGCGATTCCCCCCCCGGTCCTGCGCGCATGCGCAGGGCAAGCAGGGCCCGCTCCCTTCCTCCCCCCCGCTCCCAACGTGGGACGGAAGAGGAAGTACCAGCTCCTCTGCGGCCCGCTTCCCCCGCGACCCGCTTCCAGAGCTCACCTCCCGTGGCACCCCCTCCCGAGCCCACCTCCCATGCCACCCCCTCTCGAGCTCACCTCCCGTGGCACCCCCTCCCGAGCCACCCCCTCCCGAGCTCACGTCCCGTGCCACCCCCTCCCGAGCTCACCTCCCGTGGCACCCCCTCCCGAGCCCACCTCCCGTGCCACCCCCTCCCGAGCCCACCTCCCGTGCCACCCCCTCCCGAGCTCGCCTCCCGTGGCACCCCCTCCCGAGCTCACATCCCATGCCACCCCCTCCCAAGCTCACCTCCCGTGGCACCCCCTCCCGAGCTCACCTCCCGCGGCACCCCCTCCCGAGCTCACCTCCCGTGGCACCCCCTCCCGAGCCCACCTCCCATGCCCCCAAGCCCACCTCCCGTCCCGTGCAGCAGGGGATATCGGGGGCAGCAGGGGATATCGGGGGCAGCAGGGGATATCGGGGGCAGCAGGGAAAAGCGTCCGGCGGCAAGGTAAGTCACCCCAGTCACTGTCACCCACCCAGTCACTGTCAAAGTCACTGTCACCCACCCACCCAGTCACTGTCACCCACCCAGTCACTGTCACCCACCCACCCACTCACCGTCTCCCACACACCCACCCAGTCACTGCCTCCCACCCAAGTGTCCCAGTCCCCCCTCCCACCCACCCAGTCCCCCCACCCACTCCACCCACCCAGTCCCCCCTCCCACCCACCCAGTCCCCCCTCCCACCTCCCACCCAGTCCCCCCACCCACCTCCCACCCAGTCCCCCCACCCAGTCCCACCTCCCACCCAGTCCCAGTCCCCCCTCCCACCCACCCAGTTCCAGTCCCCCCCTCCCACCCACCCAGTTCCAGTCCCCCCCCTCCCACCCACCCAGTAACCCCCCCCCCTCCCACCCACCCAGTCCCCCCCTCCTCCCACCCACCCAGTCCCTGCCCCCCCCTCCAGTCACTCACATCCGTCATTGCATGTAATTCACTGTTTGTGTCTGTGTGCGTATAGGGGAGAGCGAGTGTGTGTGTGTGTGTGTATCTGTATCAGTGTCTGTGTGTGTGTGTATCAGGGGCTGTGTGTGTGTGTGTGTGTATCTGTATCAGTGTGTGTGTGTGTGTATATCAGTGTGTGTGTTTGTGTGTGTGTGTATCAGTATCAGTGTGTGTGTGTGTATCAGTGTCTGTGTATCAGTGTATGTGTATCAGTGTCTGTGTGTATCAGTGTATGTGTTTGTATCAGTGTATGTGTGTGTGTATCAGTGTCTGGGTGTGTGTATCTGTGTCTGTGTGTGTGTGTATCTGTGTCTGTGTGTGTGTGTATCAGTGTTTGTGTGTGTGTGTAGCAGTGTCTCTGTGTGTGTATCAGTGTGTGTGTGTAGCAGTGTCTCTGTGTGGCTGCGTGTGTGTCGGTGGCTGCGTGTGTGTGTATCAGTGGCTGTGTGTGTGTATCAGTGTGTGTGTCAGTGGCTGCGTGTGTCAGTGGCTGTGTGTGTGTGTATCAGTGGGTGTGTGTGTGTGTGTGTGTATCAGTGGCTGTGTGTGTGTCTATCAGTGGCTGTGTGTGTGTATCAGTGTGTGTGTCAGTGGCTGCGTGTGTCAGTGGCTGTGTGTCTGTGTGTGTATCAGTGGGTGTGTGTGTGTGTGTGTGTGTGTGTATCAGTGGCTGTGTGTGTGTCTATCAGTGGCTGTGTGTGTGTGTATCAGTGGCTGTGTGTGTGTCTGTGCAGGCCCTATAGGCGATAAATTTTTTAGTGGGTCACGAAGGAGAAGTTCAAAAATAACCGGGTCACGGAAAAAAAAAGTTTGGGAAACCCTGCTGTAAATGATGAGAAGAGAACCAATATGGTGAAGTACTGTGAGATGAGGTTTAAAACGCAAAAGACAAATGGCTATTTACAATGTAGCAGTTTAAAATAGACAGTTGTGGGTGTGTGCCACCACACAGGCAATTGGAAGGGAAATGCAGGCGTCTCCCTCTCCTCTCGGGTGCATCTGTGTGATCCGCTGGACTTCAGTGGATAGATCACGTGATGTTTGCTTGGCCCCTTTTTTGATCGTTTGTAGCCACAGTGACTACCACCCACTGTTTGTCTACACTGTTGCGCCCTATGTGTAACTGTCTATTGCACACATACACATATATATATACTAGCTGATATACCCGGCGTTACCCGGGATTTACCCCCCTTCACATCTGGGTTCCCCCTTCCCGTTCACACCTCCGGTCCCCCCCCTCTTCACAGCTTCCGTCCCCCCCCTCCTTCACAGCTGCGGTCTCTCCCCCTGTACCCCACATAACTTCCCCCCCTGCACCCCACATCACTCTCTACCCCTCCTGCACCCCACATCACTCTCCACCCCTCCTGCACCCCACATCACTCACCATCCCTCTGCACTCCACATCACACTCCACCCCTCCTGCACCTCACATCCCTCTCCAGCCCCCCTGCACCCCACATCACTATCCAGCCCCCCTGCAACCCACATCAGTTTCTCCCCCTGCACCTCCCATCACTCTCCTCCCCTGCACCTCACATCACTCTCCCCCTGCACCTCACATCACTCTCCCCCCCTGCACCTCACATCACTCTCCCCCCCTGCACCTGACATCAGTCTCCCCCCCCTGCACTTGACATCAGTCTCCTCCCCCCTGCACCTCACATCAGTCTCTCCCCCCTGCACCTCACATCAGTTTCCCCCCTGCACCCCACATCACTCTCCCCTCTCTGTACCTGACATCACAGTACCCCCCCCCCCTGCATGACCCCCCGGTCCTCGTTTCCCCCTGTCCCTGGTGCTCGTCGTCTCCCTCCCCCGGCGCTCGTTGTCCTCGGCGCTCCCGCGGGTAAGGCGGTGAGTCGGTAGGCAGTGCGGCGGCTATGTGTGAGGCGGCAGGTGAAGCGGGAGCCGGCACTCGTTCCCACCCCCCCTCCCCGGCACTCATGCTCCCCCCCCTACCCTGGTCCCCGGCGCTCCCGTGGGTGAGGCGGTGAGTCGGGAGGCAGTGCGGAGGCGGGTGATGCGGGAGCCGCCACTCGTCCCCCAAAACCCCCCTTCCCGTCCCCAGCGCTCCCGCGGGTGAGGCAGGAGCCGGCGGCGATGTGAGGCAGGACGGTGTAGGGTGTGAGGGGCGGCGGGTTGAGGTGAGGCGGCGTGCCGCTCGTGCTGGAGGGGGTGTGAGGGGCGGCAGGTTGAGGTTAAGCACGGCGCCCGGGTGTGGGTGGTGTGACTGTCACGCCCTGCTGTGACGTCAGCCAACCCCGCAGGCCAATGAGCTGTGGCCGTCCGCCGGCCAATCATAGGGGGCATAAATACACACACAAACATTATTTCAGTCTTATATATATATAGTTATATATATCTATATATATATAAAAAAACACACAAAAAAAGTGTTGCCATGGGTGCCTCTTTAAGGATTTCAGTTTTGTGTTTGGTTTTAGCATGTTCCGTTCTGATTTCTCACACCCAGTTTTGCCCATCCTAAGTACACGTATCTACAGTATAAACTAAAGAAATCAGCTACTAATGCCTACTTTCATCACAGATTCAGTGAGTTAGGTGACTGCCATATATAATCGGTATATCTTGTCTGCACATCAAAAGTTTTCAACTTTCTCACATGATAGTCAATTTCCTGTTTTCATTAAGATCACAGACTGCACCTGCACAAAACACACGCAAGATTGTTCTTGAAGACAAGCAATTATTCCCTTCATAGCTATATAGTGTGAAGTACTGTTTCTGCAGTTCACAACTATGGACGTAATTCTAGATGTATATCTGCGGAAGCGGCAAAACCATTTTAGTGCTAAAAAGTTGTACAAACCTACTGTATATGCGTCGTATTTATGAAGAACTCCTACATATGACGTATAATTTGTTGTTTAAATTATTTTTGACGCATCCCCCATATTAAATACCTGATTAATACAATTTAAATTAAAACAGAATGATGTGTATTTTTTATTTATAAAAAATAGTATTTGTAAATATGAATCATTAGTATAATACTGTATTATTTATAATTGCCATTTTGTGATTTTTGTAAAACTTACTGTGTATAATGACACATCCTTGCAGCATCAAATACATTTTTGGGTTGATACATCACAACTTAAATCTGAGCGAACACTATTAGGAGTCTTTTTCGGATTTAGCCAGAAGACTTTAGTAAATAGCCCCTCCCCGTCCAATCTTATCTTTTTGACCCTCTTTTCTTGCTGTAAGATTTTGATACATCACCCTTTGATTGTAATTAGAATCGGGAAAATTAATTGTACTGACATTTTATTTACCTTTATCTCTACCCACAAAGTCTAACATTTCTGTGGCACTTCACAGAATATTTAATACAAATAAAATGAACAAGAATATACGGTAAAAGGGGGAGGTTGTGTCAAGGTTCTGCTCGCCACAAACCAGGACCGGACCGCGAGGCTGAGGTGGGGTTGTAAAAGCACCGACCTGAGACCGCGCAGGCTGATCCGGGTTGCGCAGTTCGTAGTCGTATGTCGCAGGATCAGGATTGGAGAAGACAGCGTCGTCGTTGTACAAGCCAGGGTCAGAACAGGAGACGTCAGGATAAACATTGTCCATGCAGGAGTTTGGCAACAAGGAGATAGGAGAGACCCGCTTCAGCTTAGGAGCGCGGGGTTGGCCTTTGCGCGAGCGACGACCATGGCCCATGGTGCTGGTCACAGGAGATGGTAGGCAGACCAGAATGGCACACCGTCTTGCTGTACGGGTGCACCAGTGCTACAACGCAAAAGTCCTGAGCGGGCAAGGGAATCCACTGTTTCAGCGCAGGAACCAGGACACGGCCTCTCTATATTAGGGAAAGAGTAGGCCCCAGGAACCAGGAAGCTGTAGATACAGGGAAACCTCCGCTTCAGTGCAGGAATCCAGGAGACTGCAGAACGCAGGGACGAACCTCTACTTTAGTGCAGGAATCCAGGAGGCTGAAGGACGCAGGGACGAAACCTCTGCTTCAGCACAGGGGAACAGAAGCTGAAGGACGCAGGGAATACCTCCGTATCAGCACAAGGAAACAAGCGGCTTGAAGGGAGCTGAAGGATGCAGGACGTAACCTGGAATCAGCATGGGAGAACAAGCGGCTTGAAGGAAGCTGAAGGACGCAGGGCGTGACCTGGTATCAGCAAAGGGGAACAAGCGAGAGCTTGTGGCAAAACAGATGACATCCAGTTAGGACTATGCTCGGCAAGGAGCATTATGGGCAAGCAATACTTAAAGGCCAGCGGGCCAATCCCCGGCGGGGGTGTGAAGGTCCTGCCCCTAATGAGTGAATGCAAGTATAGTTTGCAATGAAAGGCTGCACAGCTGCAGTAGATACCAGAGGGAGTGTGTATTGCTTTGAGTGAATCCAGGCTGCAGCAAACCTCAGGAAAGCTGTTCCCGGACTGCACCGGTCTGCAAGGTAAGGTAACCAGTAAACCGTGGAGCGGATTCCTTACAGTACCCCCCCCTTCACGCGAGACCTCCGGGCGAACATGAGCACTCATAGAGTTGGAGGCCCGGGAATTGTTGCTGAACCGTCTAGGATTGGGGCTAGAGTCGTACTCCAGAGACTCATGATTAGTCCTTAGTGTACCCCCACCCCCCGGTGAGAACTGTGGCCAGACAGGACCATCCATGGGCCTTGGGGACATTGAGTTGTTCCTAAAATTCTTTAGGTAGAAAGGGCCTCCGTAAACAAGCAGTTCTTTGGTGAGTACAGTTCTAGGATATAAGATTGATGGAGGAAACATCCTTGGTACATGGCTTGCCTTGCAAAATGTCTTGGAAATCCAGGGCTGTGAAGAACCAGAGAGTTCCAGAGCAAAAACGGTAGAAGAACCCCCACTGAAAGCCCAGTCCTTAATAAAGAAACCTGAATCTAGAATCAGCGGCCCTGATAGTTGATCGAATACACCAGGAGAAACTTTGTAACAGAAAAAGTCTTGGCTGACCACTGCATGTTGGAATTTGCGAGGAATTTTTCCTCTAGAAGGCTCCCAAGTAATAGTTAGTAAAGGTATAGGCTGGTTAGAAGCATCTCCCGGTATTGGTATGGAAGGTGACAAGGCAAGCAGTAAACCTGGCATAGGGACCGAAATCTTGGGATACGTACCGAGTATTTCCAACTGAGAGGAAATAACAGGGGCAACCGAAAATTCCGAGGGACAAAACCATGGTTTAGCAGGAGCAGAGAAGCGAACAACAGTAGAGCTCTCTAATACTGGGAAATCTTCATTGGGAGAATATATTGTCAGTGAATCAGGAATAGTCCTTGGGATCTTCAAATCAGTAGCTTGAGAAAAAGGCAGAGCCAGGGTAGTGGTGGGAGGGAAGCTAACATCAGAATCTGAAGTCTGTACCTCAATGACAGGGCCCTGAGAATCAACAAGCAGCAAGTATGAACTATGAAAACTCTTAATGACATGCACCTTAGGAGTACAAAGAGTCTTCTCTAAAACTGCAATGGCCCTAACCACAGGGGTACCTAACCTGACAAAAACATGAATTGGTGTGTTTTCTAGTGCAAAATCTCTGATCACAGGACTCCTAACCGATAGTGAGGGTATCTGGGTTTGATTAGAGAAAAAATCAGATGTATTGATAAGTGACATAGAAACACTTACTGAGATTCTAAATTTGCTGGACATGTGAGAAAAAATACCCTTTAAGACAGGAGCTTTAATTTCTTCCCAGAGTAACCCCGTGTTTGCTGGGGCATATTTAGACACAGTACTGAGGGACTGGGTTTCAGCAAAGGCAGGACAGCTAAACAGCTCAGAGTTAAACCCCAGGACTTGTAATATATGCATGGTGACCTCAGACAGTACTAAGGGAGTGACCACAGATATGCTGATCCCTGGAGAATTAGCCTGGAGAGAGAAATCAGGGGGACCCCCAGACAGGATACTCCTTGTAGAAAGAGCTTCAGAATCAGAAGGGGAATCATTACCTCTCAGAGTCTCAAAACTAGAAAGACACAATTCAGCGAAAAGAGAAAGAGTGTGCAAGCTTTTTACTAATCTATATGGAAAAGCGTCACTTTTGGGAGAAAACCGTGCGTCAGCAAACATTCCTGGGAACATAATATGAACCCCAGGAGAGACATACAGACTACAGTATGCCTTTAACCCTAAGCTTAAAGAGGAGGAGAACTCAGACAGTACACGGGGGTTAATCATAACTGTACTGGTCTCTGAAGTAGGTATTTGGTAAGGGATGTCTGGGAAACCAGAACTTACTGCAGACTCCATAATGTGGGAACTATGCGCTGAAGCAGGGATCACCGCTATGTGGGCGACAGGCTGGTTCAGTGAAATACCCGGGAGAAGGAACTCTGTGACTAAGCTTAGGGAAAAACCTGACTCCTGAATACATTTAACAGGAACCAGAACTTTAGCCGAAGTCTCCGGAGACGAAACTGCGGAAACTTGAGCTGAAGCAGGGGATTTATAGCAAAGAATATCTAGAGACTCCGTACGGTTATGGGAATCCCTCAATGCAACCTCTGCTGTCTGACTTGTGGACTCATTCTCTGAGGCTACAACGAAAGCATTAACTTGGAGGCAGCAAGAATTTACAGGGGTTAATGCAGACATTGCCTGAGAGTAATACATAGGTAATTTTTTCTCTGTATTAGGAGAGACAAGGGATCTCTCCTCTGGAGCTAGGGGCGTGCCCGTGGCTGGCAGAGAACAGGGAATTATCAAAGGAGACTCAGAGAGCTGCCCCTCAGGGGTTAATACAGAAATGACCCTGGGAACAGAACTTAGGGATTCTTTCTCTGACGGGGAAAGTACACAGGACTGCCTAGCAGAGGTTAAAGCTGGAAAACCCTCAAGACCTAGAGAGAGGGATTCAAAGCTAGAAATAGGAGAACTAAGGGACTTATTCTCTGATACAAGAACCTTAGTGTTAGTTAGTGACACATATGTGTTCTCCAAGGGGACCTCACAGGACTGATCGGCAGGGGTTAATGTAGACATATCATTAGTGTAAGGGAACCCGGGTATACAATCAGAGCTTGGGACTGTGGCAGTTACTACGTTGGGAGATATTGGTAATAGTTCTGTTTGGTTATCTCCCGGAGAGAGAGATACGTCCCCCGGTTTAGCAACAGGACTGGTAGCCGAGGGATACCGCCAAACGACGGCGTGAGCGGCTAAGAGACGATCCTGTTTTAACAAGCAATCATCCAATGCACGGGAAAGTACATGCATCGTCTCGTGAGCGAGAGCCACCATGACGGAAGGTTCCAGGAATACTATAGGAATGTCCAAGGATTTTGTCAGGGCATTGAGTGTACTACAGGCGTTGACTAGTTCCACAGGACACAGCTCCTCCCCAGTTAAAGGGGAATCAGGGGAGCAGGCAATTTTAGCAATGGCCAAAACACTGGCCAGATACTGTTTTAAGTCTCTGAGGCAGTAAGCCTTATAAACCAGATTATTACGGCATTTCTTTTGCAAGGGAGTCAAGCCCTCCAACATAAACGGATCTTCCATCAGAGGTATTATATCGCACAAATAATTATCCTCAAACTGGGACTGGTCTACAGGCTGGGACAGGTTTTTAGGAAAAAACTTACCAACCCACACCTCAGCGGGGTCCGAGTTTGTAGGGCCGAGCATACTGTCAAGGTTCTGCTCGCCACAAACCAGGACCGGACCGCGAGGCTGAGGTGGGGTTGTAAAAGCACCGACCTGAGACCGCGCAGGCTGATCCGGGTTGCGCAGTTCGTAGTCGTATGTCGCAGGATCAGGATTGGAGAAGACAGCGTCGTCGTTGTACAAGCCAGGGTCAGAACAGGAGACGTCAGGATAAACATTGTCCATGCAGGAGTTTGGCAACAAGGAGATAGGAGAGACCCGCTTCAGCTTAGGAGCGCGGGGTTGGCCTTTGCGCGAGCGACGACCATGGCCCATGGTGCTGGTCACAGGAGATGGTAGGCAGACCAGAATGGCACACCGTCTTGCTGTACGGGTGCACCAGTGCTACAACGCAAAAGTCCTGAGCGGGCAAGGGAATCCACTGTTTCAGCGCAGGAACCAGGACACGGCCTCTCTATATTAGGGAAAGAGTAGGCCCCAGGAACCAGGAAGCTGTAGATACAGGGAAACCTCCGCTTCAGTGCAGGAATCCAGGAGACTGCAGAACGCAGGGACGAACCTCTACTTTAGTGCAGGAATCCAGGAGGCTGAAGGACGCAGGGACGAAACCTCTGCTTCAGCACAGGGGAACAGAAGCTGAAGGACGCAGGGAATACCTCCGTATCAGCACAAGGAAACAAGCGGCTTGAAGGGAGCTGAAGGATGCAGGACGTAACCTGGAATCAGCATGGGAGAACAAGCGGCTTGAAGGAAGCTGAAGGACGCAGGGCGTGACCTGGTATCAGCAAAGGGGAACAAGCGAGAGCTTGTGGCAAAACAGATGACATCCAGTTAGGACTATGCTCGGCAAGGAGCATTATGGGCAAGCAATACTTAAAGGCCAGCGGGCCAATCCCCGGCGGGGGTGTGAAGGTCCTGCCCCT
Organism: Ascaphus truei; assembly: GCF_040206685.1. Lineage (NCBI taxonomy): Eukaryota > Metazoa > Chordata > Amphibia > Anura > Ascaphidae > Ascaphus > Ascaphus truei. The sequence goes on along the minus strand of NC_134485.1, from coordinate 102,830,873 downwards.
AATGAGTGAATGCAAGTATAGTTTGCAATGAAAGGCTGCACAGCTGCAGTAGATACCAGAGGGAGTGTGTATTGCTTTGAGTGAATCCAGGCTGCAGCAAACCTCAGGAAAGCTGTTCCCGGACTGCACCGGTCTGCAAGGTAAGGTAACCAGTAAACCGTGGAGCGGATTCCTTACAGGTTGTTAGTCAGTACAGATGTTAAAAAAGGAAGCTCCGGAGGCATTAGCACATGGGTGGCATGACTGCGGGTCTGACTGACCTACAGATGCAACTGCCAGTTTTAGACTGCTTGCCAAGGAAAATCTGTGACCATCTCGCAGTAACTCGTGAGATGGTCCACAGCAGGCTGTAATGGCGCATCGGATTAACACAGCCGGTGTCCCTGCATTTGAATGGGACTCGCAGCCAGGTAGGATTCACACAGCGTGAGTCCCATTCAAATGCAGGAACCCCTACTGTGTTAATTCAATGGGCCATTAGTCTGGCTGCAGGAATCTTGCAACGTGGGATGGGTTTTAGTGCAGAATTCTCAAGGCAAGCTGTCTACAACCGGCAATTGCAGCTGTATAGCTTGGAAAAAATAATTGTTGAGGGAAAGTAAATTATACAGTATATCAGATGTGGCTGGAGAAACATAGAATTTGATGGCAGATAGGAACCACTTGTCCCACCTGGTCAGCCCATTTTCCTACCTGCTGTAAAGCCTCAGACCCTATTTGACTGTTGACTTTCCTTAATATTTAGAACAGCTTTATGTATATTCCATAGCAAAAAAAGGAATGAGGGGCAAACAACCTCAGGAAAAACCCTCTGACAAATAATTGTGTATTAAAATACACATTTATTTGTCACAGAGTATTTTTCCTGAGGGTGTTTGTGCCTCATTCCTTCTTTGCTATTTCACATATACGGACTGGGAGACCAGTTTTTTGAGAGCTGCAACCCCTACAGGGTTTAATATCACGTTTGCATTACTTGTGCTATATTTAAAATATTTATTTTGTGCTTTTTGTTTTTTATGTATATCCCAAGCATTTTTTTAAATTTCATTACTGTATTAGCCCCTACCACCCTTTCTGTAAAGAAGTACTTCCTCACATTCCCCCTTAGGCTGCGTCCATGGTGAGCGCGACAACGCACGCGGAGCGATCAAAATGCTGTGCTTCTATGAGATGGGCCATAGAGCGTGCGACCAAACCCGTGATGAGAAGCGCCGGCGCCCGCGATCCATGATCAGACAAATACATTTGTTTCTGTCGCGCAATGGCCGCGTCACGTGAGTGGTTCACCCAATGAGGGCGAACCAGCTCCGTGATGCCACGGCCACGCCTCCCCATTGAGTCTACCCCTAGGCCACCAATCGCTCCAGATACAGGCGCGTGTGACGCCACGAGCATGGTCGCACCATGGACGCGGCCTTAGCCTGTCACCCTCCAGCTTCAGAGAATGACCTCTTGTTCTAGCACTCCTCTTTCTTTGGAATATTATTCACTCTTGTACTTTATTGACGCCCTTTATATATTTAAACATTTTGATCACATCCCCCCTATATCCTCCCTCTTCTAGCGTCTAAACTGCCCACATTAAGGTCCGGTATAATCTTTCATGATAAGTATTATGCTTTACATCCTTCCGGGTATATGGTCTCCAGAACTGAACACCGTAATCTAGGTGACGTCTCACCAAAGACCTATAATGTGGCACAACCACCCCTTTCTTTCTGCTGCTAACACCTCTCCCTATACAACAAAACATCCTGCTGGCTTTCCGCATAGATTTGTTGCAGTACATTGCTCGCATACTTTTAAGTCGGTTGAAATAATGACTCCCAGGTTCCTTTCCTCTTTAGTAGTTGACATTATAGTCCCATTAATTCTGTATTCGGAGTTTGCATTTTTCTGACACAAATGCATTATTTTTCACTTTTTGGCATTCAATTGTAGTTGCCACACTCTTGACCATGCCTCCAATTGACCTTAATCACTGGCCATTTTGATTGCCACCCCTGGAAGTGAAGTGAGACTACGGTTTCTCTTCTCCAGTCATCTGGAACTACACCTGTTAATAGCGATTGGTTAAATACTGTAGATCTGTTAATGGTGTTGCCAGCACACCCCTAAGCTCTTTTAATATCATTAGATGTAACCCATCTGGCCTTATTGACTTGCCCACTTTCAGTTTTGAAAGTTCTAGTAGGACTTTCTCCTCTGTAAATGGACTTGTGTCCTACTCCTTTCCATATATCTATCACCTTCAGCTGTGAAGACGGAGCAAACATTATTATTAAGGTGGTCTGCTATACCTCCGTCGCCCTCAACAAGACTAATACCTTCTGTCTTTAGTTTTACTCTTCCTCCTTTTATTTATATACGTTAACCCTCCCCCACCCGTTTAGTATAATAGCTATTGTATCTTTTGCTTGAGCCGTTGCACATCTGATTATATACGCAGCCCCTTCCTGCCTGGCCTGATATAGTTATCTATTCTCCTCCCCCTGCTTATATTTCCTCAAATCTGTCTTTTTCGCTTTTACAATAGCTACCACCTCATTTGAGAACCATATCGGCTTTCTTTTCCTTGTATTTTTACTAACCTGCCTGGTACAAAGGTCTGTTGCTTTTAGTATAGCATCTTTTATTTTTTTCCCCACTGCTCCTGCACTCCACTCAAATACCTCCACCCTGCCAAATAATCCCCTTAATAATCTCACATATTTGATAAATAAACCCAATTTAAATCTAAGACTTTATCTTTTTTTGTGTTATGACTTAGCCTGTCTTTATACTAAGCCACTCTTATTGATGATCGTTGGAACCCACAAGTACACCTGAAACTTTGTCCCTATTCGTAAGTACTAGGTCCAGCATTACTTCATTGTGTGTTGGCAAGAAGTGGAAAGCATGAAGATAAGAGAAATAGAGAGTCACATACTCCACGTGGAGTGGAGCCCGTGAACACACCTGAGACCTAGGAAATAATCTCTCGCTTTATCTCAAGCTGGAGCTGAAAATAATGTGGTTCAAATCTAGAGGACACCCAGTTCCCACACTGCTAAAAAAAAAAGTGGAATTAGTTACGTGGGGTTGCTATCATTAGAGTTTAAAAGTGTTTAGGAAGGTGAACATTAAAGCAAAGGTAATATCCCCAAGCCATTTGATGGGAGGGTGACTTGAATAACCTTCTCCCCCCAGGCTGCTGTTGATAGGCAATAGGTACTCTACTGCCTATGTGCTAGGCAAGGTGGAAGGCCAGTGCATTTTGGCAGGATTGTGGTTGGGCTAGGAACCAGGTATATAAAGGGGAGGTTGTTGGGTGGTTTACCACAGTTGCAGGTGAAGTGGATGCCACCCAGACTCCCCCCCACCCGGGGTTCCCTTCTTCAAGGTCAAGCGGCAACCACAAACCCAACAAAAGGGCCAGTATATATTCCATATACTCTTTTACACCACGAACACAACTTCACATTCATATATTTTTATTATTTTTAATATAGTTAAGGCGTTATAATATTTTTAAAGCCAGACTATTTAGGGAGCGCCCCAGTTCAAACATTGTCATGTTCCAATTATGTAAGTAAATTCGTGTTTTTTTGTTATACCATACTTTGTTTTTTTATTTTTATTATATCTAATATTCACATTTTTTTTTATTAGTTAGTACGTTTTACTGCTGTTGCAAGCCTCTATTCTCCATGTGGCTCCAACAATTTTTCTTTTTTAATCCTGCCAATTACTTTTGGGCGTAGTCTTGATCTTTTAATCTTTCTTGGAATCCAGTTTGCCCAATGATGGTAATTTCTTCTTGCGATATGTATTTCTATATATTTTGATATGTACTGTATATGTATGTACTTCCATTTCAATTTCTTCTCCCCTATGATGATGTCACAGACTTTCATTTGTTTCAAACCCATTAATTCTTTTTCCTGTATATTCAGATAATACCCAGCATGGGTCTTGACCTGCCGTCAACACAATATCTTGTGTTTTTAAGACAAATGGTAACTACATTAACCATTGAAGCACCTGATTGATTAAAATACTTAATATTCCCCACCATTTTCATAATACTGTAGATTATTATTAGAAAATTCATCCAATGTCAAATTATGCACTGACCCTACTAGTGAATACCAAAATATATTCATAAATCTTTTAGCCAAATCTTTTGGATTTGGTATCATAACAAAAAAAGGATTTATTTTGTATATCAATGATCCAAGTATTCTTTTCTTTTATCGTCTCCTGAAGAGATGCACAAATCAATTTTGGACCCTCCTCGTAGGCTGATAATTTCTAGAATCAATGCCATGACATCTAATGTGTCCCAATTTATTGACTTTTTCCTCCAAAAGTATCTATGCAAGGTCCTATCTTAAAGACATTATTCACGTACTCAATGTGATGTCTCATATCAAATGGAGGAAAAATATCCAAGGGCCACATATGATATCCAATCGCTTATACGTGTATTAATCATAGTCTAGGTATTAAAGTGGTCCAATATTTCTTGGTTGAATATATTTTTCATACTAAATCACAAATATTATTTTTTTTGTAAAAAACAATTCTATTTACAAATATGTGGAACGGCCATTGGGACCAGGTTCGCCCCAAGTGACGTCAATCTTTTTAGGGGCTGGTTGGAGGAAGAGAATGTGCAGGTGAATAACCCACATGAGGCGAACCTGGTCTTCTGTGGCTGGTACATAGATAATCGAATAATAATTTGGGAAGATACATCATTCAGTTGACCAAGGGACACAGGCTTCAAATAATCAAAGGTTATGCCCCAAAATCAAGTCACACACACACACACACATAATTTATATATATATATATATATATATATATATATATATATATATATATATATATAAAAATAATCATCAGGGAGCCAGGTGGTTAGCAGCAGGCACAGATGTCCTGGATAAACCTGTATCAAGGCCTTCACTTAAGGCTGGTTCAAAGAACTTATTATTGTCAGCGCAAACTAGTTTTTTATTCATTTTTTTGTTTCAAAGTTTTTTTATTAGGCGTTAGTACATTTCACATAATTACAGATACAGCAAATATTTTGGCCTAATACAGAATTTTTTTCATTTTGTTGGTGTTTGTCGGGGAAAAGCCTCAACACTCCCCTGACCCTCTTGGGTCCACAGGGGCAGTGTGAGTGTAGAAACAGAAAAAGGAAAAGTGGGGGGGGGGAGGGGGCCGTGGCCTCCCTCCTCAGTTTCCATTTCTGGGGTCCCTGTTCTATCCCTACTCCACTCTTATTCCTTTGAGGTGTTTTAGTGTTGGAGTATCGTTTGGGTTAGCCATGAGTCCCATGTCCTGTAGAAAGAGGCAGTGGACCTTTTCAAAAAGGCTGACAATTTCTCCATTTCCATCACCTCTTGTATCCTTTTTTTTACTGTTTAGATGGGGGAGACACTTTCTTCCAGCAGGCAGCCACCGCACACCTAGCCGCTGTGAGGATGAAGGAGACTAATTTTCCTGTTGGTCGGTCCAATGTCTCTAAGGGCTTGGCCAACAGGTAGGTCAGTGGGTCAATGGGTATTATGAGGTCTGTGACCTCTTTTATTAAGTTTTGTATGGTTTCCCAGTATTTCTGAATTTCCGGACATGTCCACCAGATATGGGCCATGTCCCCCTTTTGACCGCAGCCTCTCCAACATAGATCAGAAGCCAGGGGGTAGATTTGATTTATTCTAACTGGGGTAAGATACCAGCGAAATAGTATTTTGTATATGTTTTCTTTGATGTGGTACATATGGAAGTTCCTGAGGCTGTTTCCCAAATACTTTCCCAATCCTCTCGGTCTATAACTATATTCAATTCTGCTGCCCAATGTAGCATGTAGTCGTGGGTGGGAGCTTCCATTGCCCTCTCCAGTTCTGCATAAATTTGTGTTATAAGACCTTTTTGGTGTTTTTTATTCATTTTAATATTTTCCCTGTATTTAATAAATTGATTGTGCTATGTTGTGGGGCATCCTGTCTGTGCTTGTTTTCCAGATACAGTATATATTTGAATTCTTTGTCGTGTGAGGACCACATCCATATAAGCAACACAGTTCACCCTACTGTACATTTGGAGACCACAGTGTCCTACATTTAAGACATGCAATTTCTATTGTGCTTATACCATTTAGTATACAGTTGTGGCATACTTTGTTATAGGTGCTATAACTTTTACATTGTAAATCTGCTCTTAGTACTTACATACAGTGTATGTATATATATATATATATATATATATATATATATATATATATATATATATATATATATATAGAGTTCGACAAACCTATACATCTGCACGCCCCGGGCGAGTGGATTTAACATCGTGGCGAACTCCTATTGGCCCAAGCAGCACACGTGTTTTTTATTTTTTTTATGTTCCCCGAGTGGGGCGGGAGATTGACGCGAGGTAGGGGGGAGGGAGCAGGGTAGTGGTGTTGGTCTCGGCCTTTCCTCTCTTCTGACCCCCCCCCCGTGTGTATATGAGAGAGTGTGTGTGTATATGAGCGTGTGTGTGTGTATATGTATATGGGAGAGTGTGTGTGTATATGGGAGTGTGTGTGTATTGTGGTGCCATCACTGTCCTCTAGGCGTTGAATGGAGCAGCTATTGGACTTTTTCACCACAGAGAGTTAATCCTCTCTGGCATGACTGCTCACCTGCTGGCTGATTAATCAGGGAGTGCCTTAAGAGTATGGAAGCAGCAAGGCACTAAGAGACAGTTTTCACCAGAGAAGGGGGAGACAGAGGATCTTCCCAGCTACCAGGAGCTGGCTAAAGAAGTCTGAGACACTGCTGAGAGACACTGCTGAGAGAGCTGTGCTGAAGCAGTGACAGCTGGTTACAGAGGAACACAGGAGTTTCCCTGAGCTCCCGTGGGGTGGAATCCCAAAGAGAAGAAGGAAAGACGATAGACTGTGCTGAAGCAGGGACATCACCAGATGGACTAAGATAAGCACAACCCTTTCTATTGTTTACAAAGACTGCTGTTACCTTATTGCTTATGCTAGGGCATGTTTTGGGCTGACAACTGGCTTAGCTGGCAGCCGGGTTAGTAAGGGTTGCTGCTGAAATGTGTAGTTAGCTTTCCTAAAGGAAATAGGATTTGATTTTATTATTTGTTTTTTCTCAAAGGGACGGTGGGCCTATTCATATTATTTATCCCTGTAAATAAACCCCATGTATAGAGAAATACAGTGTTTCCTGCCTCATTTGGGACAAAAGAGACTGCAATGTGGTGTCGGCATCACAGTATGTATATATGCGAGTGTGTGTGTGTATATGGGAGAGTGTGTGTGTATATATGGGAGAGTGTGTGTGTGTGTGTATATGGTAGAGAGTGTGTGTGTGTATATGGTAGAGAGTGTGTGTGTACAGTATATATGGGAGAGAGAGTGTGTGTGTATATGGGAGAGAGAGTGTGTGTGTGTATATGGGAGAGTGTGTGTGTGTGTGTGTGTGTGTGTGGGTAGGACACTAGAGGTAACCCCCCAATCAGTCACCCTCACCTAGTCAGTCAAAGTCACCCAGTCAGTCACCTCCTCCCCACCCAGTTACCCACCCAGTCAGTCAGTTACCTCCCCGTCAGTCAGTCAGCCCCCCCTCCCAGTCAGTCAGCCCCCCCTCCCAATCAGTCAGTTACCCCCTCTCCCCAGTCAGACAGTTACCCACCCCTCCCCAGTCAGTCAGTCAGTTACCCTCCATCCCCAGTCAGTCAGTTACCCCCCCTCCCCAGTCAGTCAGTTACCCCCCTCCCCAGTCAGTCAGTTAGCCCCCCCTCCCCGGTCAGTCAGTTAGCCCCCCCCCCATCCCAGTCAGTCAGTTAGCCCCCCCTCCCCAGTCAGTCAGTTAGCCCCCCCCAGTCAGTCAGTTACCCCCCCTCCCTGTCAGTTACCCCCCCTCCCCAGTCAGTCAGTTAAAGTCAGTTACCCATCCCCAGTTAGTTACCCCCCCTCCCCAGTCAGTTACACCCCCTCCCCAGTCAGTTACACCCCCTCCCCAGTCACCCCCCCTTCCCAGCCAGTCACCCCCCCTTCCCAGCCAGTCACCCCCCCTCCCCAGCCAGTCACACCCCTCCCCAGTCAGTCACCCCCCCCCAGTCTCTCTCCTCTGTCTCTCTCCCTCTCTGTCTCTCTCCCTCTCTGTGTCTTGTTTCCCCTCTCTGTGTCTCTCCCCTCTCTGTGTCTCTCCCCTCTCTGTGTCTCTCCCCTCTCTGTGTCTCTCCCCTCTCTGTGTCTCTCCCCTCTCTGTGTTTCTCCCGCCCTCTGTCTCTCTCGCCCTCTGTCTCTCTCGCCCTCTGTCTCTCTCGCCCTCTGTCTCGCTCGCCCTCTGTCTCGCTCGCCCTCTGTCTCGCTCACCCTCTCTCGCCCTCTGTCTCTTTCACCCTCTCTCGACCTCTGTCTCTCTCACCCTCTCTCGCCCTGTCTCTCTCACCCTCTCTCGCCCTCTGTCTCTCTGTCTGTCGCTCTTTCTCTGTCTGTCGCTCTCTCTCTGTCTGTCTGTCGCTCTCTCTCTGTCTGTCTGTCACTCTCTCTGTCTGTCGCTCTCTCTCTCTCTCTGTCTGTCGCTCTCTCTCTGTCTGTCGCTCTCTCTCTGTCTGTCTCGCTCTCTCTGTCTGTCTCGCTCTCTCTCTCTGTCTGTCTCGCTCTCTCTCTCTGTCTGTCTCGCTCTCTCTCTCTGTCTGTCTCGTTCTCTGTCTGTCTCGCTCGCTCTCTCTGTCTCGCTCTCTCTCTGTCTGTCTCGCTCTCTCTCTGTCTGTCTCGCTCTCTCTGTCTGTCTCGCTCTCTCTGTCTGTCTCGCTCTCTCTCTGTCTGTCTCGCTCTCTCTCTCTCTTTCTCGCTCTCTCTCTGTCTGTCTCGCTCTCTCTCTGTCTGTCTCGCTCTCTCTCACTCTGGATAGCTTATTTACCCTATATATCTTAAATGCCCTATACCTACACCGAAATAACCTATACTGCTTTCTTCCAGATCTGACTCAAGCTTCACACAGGAGACATCGGAATCCTCCCTAACCCAGAAGACAGGTAAGGAACGCCTCCCCTCCAACATATAAGATTGCGGGAATGAGGGTACCTGGACATCAAGGGACTGCGGATCAGGTAAGATCCCAGGTGGGATTGCTGCTTTAGATATTGGGAAGTGGGGGCATCTAGACACAGGTTAAGGGGTTCAGGAAACTAGTCATTCATATCTGGTTTCCCCCCCCCCCCCTAGATCCGACATTTATACACACACACATACACACACACACACACACACACGTAACACGGACTAATTGTAGTATAATGTAATACAATAAATAAACTTATGTCACAAACAAATGTTCTTACTAGGAATTTATTCAATTTATTTTATGTATTTATTTTTTAGGGCGGGGCTAGGGGCGGGGCTAGGTGGCGAGTTGATTTTTTGGTTTGGCGAGTAGATTTTTGGGTGATTTGTCGACCAGTGTGTGTGTGTGTGTGTGTGTGTGTGTATGTATGTGTATATATATATATATATATCTTCTCCATTTTGGCTTTATTTTTGTTAAATAAATCATGACAGGGTGTAATATGTCATGTGTTCTTGTTCATCTGAGGTTGTATTTACCTAATTTTTAGACCTGCTAAGGAACAGATGATTGTTATTATGTCCTGATATGTAAAACCATAGAATTCAAAGAGGGTGTACTTTCTTTTTCACACAACTGTACATCCCTCTCAACAGTATGCTAACTCAGGGGTGCTCAAACTTCTTTGTCTGCGCCCCCCTGCCTGCTCACCCCCCCTTACCTTTTCTCCGGTGTCATGTGGTGTCACAACAGCATCTGACGTCACGTTGCTATGGCAACGTGTGGCACTAGACGCCTCATTGTCATGGCAACGCATCGTCAGAAGTCCCGGAGGCATTTAATTTTAATGTTGTGAGGAAGAGCGCTGGGCCTCTGTAAGAGCTGCCCCCCCCCCCCTCCCACAGAAAACGTTGCGCCCCACCCATGTGCTAACTAAACACTATCTAACAGAAGACATTTCAAATAAACCATCTGCAAGAAGCAAATCAAAAGGGAGTTCCACCTAATGAAGTGATCCTAATCACGAAACGTGGAGGGTTAATTTGCAACTTGCAACTCGGCTGTTTGCCGGAATTCTAGTGGAAAAGTCCTGGTTTCTCCTGCTGTCTGCATCACGAGCTGCAGTGATAGAGTGCAAAGCAGAAGCAAGGAGACGGCCAGCACAGGATTATCTCAGCGAGTGCCACACTTCCCCTTAAAACTGTGAAAGCTCATTTCCTATGGAAATATTGTGAGTTCAAGATCACTTGTTTTTAGATATATGTGTTATTAAATTGCATTATTATACTATGGGCGTTTTGTGCCCTTTCTTTTCACTTTCTTTCCGAATCATTGTATTTATATAGCGTCTGTGTACGCAGCTCTTAACAAAATGACAATACAGTGAAAATAAAGTACAAAGAATGGGGATAACCGTACCAAGTAAATGATAACTTAAAGGAAGGCTGTCTCGAAGAGCTTACAATCTAAGTAGTATTTTTGGAAACTGACATGTGAAATATATTTTTATTTCTAAAATGAATGGTGTAGATAATAGATTACCTGTGTTGTTTTATTAGATGTAATTCATTCATGATCTGCACGAAATAATCAGATGTAATGTATCCAAGTTGATTAAAATACATTTTATTTACTTGATCATTTGGAAATTGGCAATTTAGTGGGTATTTACTAAGCAGTAATTAGTCATCTAGTCCTTGCTCAAAAAAGGTTACAGTCTAATTTTGGATAAGTAGCTAAACCACACCTTTTCCCAAATACCCATTTACACATAGTAAAGCATTTCCAACTCAAATGTACAGTACTGTATGCAATTTTTACACGTGCATTTCCTGCACTTTGCAACAAATATCTGTTTTTGCAATCAGACTGGTTTGGTTTCTAATTATAATATCACTTTCCTGTAAAGATGAAACCAAATAACACATGATCCAATACGGAGTTCATATCTTTCTGTTGTTGTAACATTCCTGAGGAAGTTCTGCAAACAGCTGCCACCCTTATACACAAACAGCTGCTCCATCAACTACCAAATGAACATCAACAGTGCATTACTCTTAGCAAAACAGAAAATATACCGGGGTCTCCAGTATGTATCAAAGTCTCCTGGCTGCAAAACTGGAGCAAAAACAAACAAACAAACAACTGCACCATATTTATCAAAGGAAAAAATCCTATTGAATCCTATGGAATCCCATTTATTAATATTTCTGGTGCAATTTGTTTGGTGCAGTCTTGCCCCATTTCAGTGAACTGGGAGGCTTTGATACCCAACTCCTCATGACGCATTTCTGTGACAAAAATCAAATACTTTAAAAAAAAATTGATTTCAATGGTATTTTTTTTTGGGGGGGGGGCAGCCTTTTGCCCTATAATTGCTTCACATTTGCCTTGATATATGTATTAACCATTTGGGTGCCCCCAAGACGTAGTTACTGCATCATGAGGTATGGCATTCTTGGGGCCCAATGATTTGAAAGTTGCGTGAAGCCCAATGAAACCTTTTTTTTCCAGCTAGGAGCACGTCCTGCGTTAACATGGAGCGCAGGAGCCCTCTGAAGTGAAGGAACATGGTAGAGGACTCCTCCTCAGTTTCTGGGTTATAGTCCGCAGTGGTCACGTGACCACCCTATACTGAAGACACTCCAGAGCCGCAGCCCATCCGGCACTAAAGGAGTTGAGGCAAATTTGGTTAAAAACTGGACCATCTTCATTCTACCACTATGTATCCAAGTATTTTGCCCCAGGTTGTGACTTGGGGAGTGTCAGTAGGAGGCGTTGGGTAGGAGATACATGGTGCACATTTTATAATGAGATGTATCACAGTCTGCGTCATTCTTTTTCCCTTTTAGCTGCCCTCAAAAATCTGAAGTTGTTTGAGTCAAAGATTCTGGGGGATATGTATCAAGGCAACCGTGGAGCAAGACTGGGGCAATTTAATAGCACCATGTGTATCAAAGAAAAAAGTCCCATTAAAAGTAATAGGATTTATTCATTTGATACATCTAGTGTAGTTATTTTGCCATAGAATTACAGTACTTCACTTTTGCCTTGATACATACTGTAGGACTAGGGATGGCCAACTTCAGTCCTTCAGTACCTTACCTTGCGGGTCACTGTACTTTTCACACTTATTCCCTGTTCCCTGCATCATCATGCTGATGCTGTTGCGGTTAGACTGCCCTATGGTACTACTTAGTGCATAGAACATTCTCACTGTTACCAATACAGAAATAGTGGGGTTAATATAGATTCACTGACCATACTATGGGTCTTTACACCGGGGGAGATCTATACACATATGTATACTTGAACCACCCCCATGTACTAGCGGGATTACAACATGCTATTGTGGGCAAATCATTACTGCTAGGGTAGATATTGATGTATGGTGTGATCTTTGGCTATTAGAATGCTTATTTCTAAAGAAACATAGTTGATGGCTTACTATATACAGTAGCACTTTACTCTTTTATAGATAAGTGCATATACTGGTGCACATCGTATGCCCTATGCTCATGTGGGACACATAATTACTGGGATTAGTTACATTGCCACATCAATTTATGATGCTGTGTAACTTCGTGTGATATACCCTGCATGCATACTGTACGATATACCTGTATCTTGGCTGTTTCATTTACTCTACTTGCAGTAGTATCCACATATATTTTTACCAATTATAATAATGTGGGGCACTATTTAGCTACTACCCATTATTATTGATACATATGGTATTAGCCATCATTACCCATTCCACTATAATTATCCCTATGAGACCATAGCTCTGGTTGGGTTTATTTACAAACTCTTTTTGCCCTACAAGAATGTGATGTCACAATTATATATATATATAGCCCCATTATTGCTGTAATTTTAGATATGTTTTAGCACATCTTTTTACTGGAAAGTAGGTTTTCGGTTTGGAATAAAAGAACCTTTTATTTAGCACCGTTTATCTGCTGTCAACTTACGGTATGTACTTGTGTCTATAGGTATTCATTAACTGTTATAGTGACTGCATATCTATAATGGTTCAAACTTACTTACAGTGACGGTCCATTAAGATATGGAGTTTTTATACGATCCAAATATATATCTATGTGACAAACAGCGCAAATAAGGTGGATGGTTTCTGTGGATCCCATTCTAGGGACCACACCATTATCCCCATATGCACCATCCACTGTATTTTACTTCATAGCTGAGCAGGAGGTTTTTCTTTATGGTTGTCTAAAGCCGGGATATCCTGAAAACCTGGCCTGTTGGTGGCCCTTGAGGAATGGAGTCGGCCACCTATGCTGTAGACACGTCTGCATCAGATGTACTGTAAGAAACTGTTCTTACATATGCATAGGGGTATACTGTACAGTACGTATCAAGGCAAAAGGGGGGCAGTTCCGTGGCAGAAACATTGCTCCAGATCAAAGAAAAAGTCAAACAGGGCTACTCTTTGTACAAAAGTAAAAAAAGGATACAATCCTAAACTTGGTCTTAAAATCCTTGATTACCTTCTGCTAGCACCAATCGACGTTTGTGAAGGCGCTCCTTATGCACTTCTGCGTTAGCGCCGGGCCCGGCAGAGAATCCTATGTATGTGAAAGGAACGGGCTGTGTGCCCGGGCGAAGCAGTAAAAAAAAAAAAAAGATATTAATATTCAACTAATTAGTTCATGTTGACGCTGGTAATTGCACCCAATACTAGGATAGAACAATTACCTAAAATGCCCTATGGGCAAAACAATAAACTTTTATTAAACGTATATATAGACGCACATTAATACGACGCAATAGATCAGAAGGTGGTAAAAACAACTAAAACACAGGCACGGGTATATAAGGAGGTAGTGATTAGATAGATATCAATAATACCACTACATAAATGAAGTCCTCCTGTGATAGCTCCGGTAGGGGTGGTATGTGGTGGGAGTAATTGTGCCTAAATGCAGATAGCAGTAGGTGCTAATAGATATGTGGCAGGGAAAACCACCTAAAACCTGGGAGGGTGTAGTGGGTGTGTACAGTACTATTGATATAGTGATACCGGAAGAAATTGCCTCGCTTAATGATAGTCGTGAGAGGTGCAGCCTGTATTAGGGTCGATATAGCTGTGCAGCGCAGTGTTCTAATAGTTACACTGTCACCTAATACATCCAGTGCAGTCCTCACTCTCCAGACCCGCAGGCAGCGGCAGAGGCCGATATGGTGCACATAAGATGGCAAAGCAGCTACAAATAGTGACCTCCGGTACACAAACTGACACCCTCCCCAGTAAAGGAGCGATCTCACTCGTGACCTCCGACGTCAACACGATGATGTCATCCCGACGTACGTTTCGCGCTCGGGGGCTGGCGCTTTCTCAAGGTAGGAGGGTGAGAAAGCGCCAGCCCCCGAGCGCGAAACGTACGTCGGGATGACGTCATCGCGTTGACGTCGGAGGTTACGGGTGAGATCGCTCCTTTACTGGGGAGGGTGTCAGTTTGTGTACCGGAGGTCACTATTTGTAGCTGCTTTGCCATCTTATGTGCACCATATCGGCCTCTGCCGCTGCCTGAGGGTCTGGAGAGTGAGGACTGCACTGGATGTATTAGGTGACAGTGTAACTATTAGAACACTGCGCTGCACAGCTATATCGACCCTAATACAGGCTGCACCTCTCACGACTATCATTAAGCGAGGCAATTTCTTCCGGTATCACTATATCAATAGTACTGTACACACCCACTACACCCTCCCAGGTTTTAGGTGGTTTTCCCTGCCACATATCTATTAGCACCTACTGCTATCTGCATTTAGGCACAATTACTCCCACCACATACCACCCCTACCGGAGCTATCACAGGAGGACTTCATTTATGTAGTGGTATTATTGATATCTATCTAATCACTACCTCCTTATATACCCGTGCCTGTGTTTTAGTTGTTTTTACCACCTTCTGATCTATTGCGTCGTATTAATGTGCGTCTATATATACGTTTAATAAAAGTTTATTGTTTTGCCCATAGGGCATTTTAGGTAATTGTTCTATCCTAGTATTGGGTGCAATTACCAGGGTCCTCCCCTTAATCCACTCCCTTTAGAAATACAAGCACTATATTCTTGCTATCTATTCTACTAGCCTGTCTGTGCAGTGTTATAAGGCAGCAGTGCGCAAACTGGGGGGCGCGCCCCCTTGGGGGGGCGCAAGATTATGTAGGGGGGGCGCAGGCTGCGTGCGGGGTAACCTGGGGGCGGGAAGAGCTGTGCACGGGCGGCCGTGCACAGGCTGCTTCCCTGCTGTCTGTGTCAGAGGGGGCGGGGCCAGAAGCTCCGTGCACAGGCTGCTTCCCTGCTGTCTGTGTCAGAGGGGGCGGGGCCAGAAGCTCCGTGCACAGGCTGCTTCCAGTTCCCTGCTGTGTCTGCCTGCAGAGGGGGCGGGGCCTTGCTGCGGGGCCTTGCTGCGGGGCCTTCCCTGCACACAGACAAGCCCTCCTCCTGTCTGTTAGCCGCCCGTTTTCAGCAGCACATGGGGGGACCTGAGCAGGTTTAGTTACTCCCTCCACCCACCAGGTGTGTGTGTCTGTGTGTGTGTATATATATATGTAGAAATATGTGTGTGTATATGTAGAAGTGTATGTGTATATGTAGAAATGTGTGTGTGTATATATATATGGACTGCAGTGTGTGGTGTGTGTGTGTGTGTGTGTGTGTGTGTGTGTGTGTGTGTGTGTGTGTGTGTGTGTGTGTGTGTGTGTGTGTGTGTGTGCTGTGCCTGTTGGTTGTCTGTGTGTGTGTGTGTGTGTGTGTTGTGATTGAGTGTGTGTTGTGATTGAGTGTGGTGATTATGTGAGTGTTGGTTGTGACTGTGTGTGTGTAGTGATTGAGTGTGTGCTGTGTTGGTTGTGATTTCAGTTTGGTGTGTGTGTGTGTGTGCCTGTTGGTTGTCTGTCTGTTTGTGTGTGTGTGTTGTGATTGAGTGTGTGTGTTGTGATTGTGTGTGTGGGTGTTGGGATTGTGTGTGTGGGTGTTGTGATTGAATGCAGCGTTGCACAAACTGAGGGGGGGACGCCCCGGGCGCAAGATTATTTAGGCGGGGCGCGTGCAGCAAAACCTGGTTGCGCAGGCAAAAAAGATGTGCGCGCGCGGGCGACCAAACAGAATAGTGCAGGTGAGGCCACTTGATTCGGAGGTACGGGGAGGAGCACACCCCTGCGCTGTGATGTCAAAAGCCCCTCCCTCCGGTGTCTGCACCTACAATAGCGCTGTGTTCCTGCTCTCCTCCGCTGGCAACCTGCTTCGCTGCGATACTCTGCAAGTGAGAGGGTCGGCTGCACCTATATCAATCACACTATGAATGTACAGAAATAATAATAAAAAAGTGTAAACACTTCCCCGCTCGTGCTTGCAAAATTATGCAGGACACCTTGTGCTCATGCTTGGAGAGTTGGTGATGTCACCGCTCTCAGCGGCAGCGTGGACGCAGCCAAATTTTGCAAGAGCGAGCTGTTGAAGTATGTAAGTATTTAGGCTGCGCTTATAGTGCCGGCGACGCAACGTCGCCCGAAAACAAATGCATTGTCGCCGCCGCGTGCGCTTATAGTAAGTGTGACGTGGTGACGCGATTTTTTGAAGCCGGCAATATTTGATTTTTTAGGGGCTGTCGCCTCGTGACAGCCCCTGAACCAATCAATGGCCTGGTCGCCCACGCCGCCGCAAAGCGAAATACAACTTTCGCTAGCAGCGACGGGTGACGTCGCGGGCACTATGCACGGCCTTAGACATATTTGTATTTACATTATATACTGTTAAATAAAGGTTTTTTTTTCATGTGATTTTGATTACATCAGGCAGGGGGGGCCCGAGAAATGTCATGGATAAAAAGGGGGGCTCGGCATAAAAAGTTTGCTCACCCCTGTTATAAGGGATCTGTGGAAGATCAACCTATTGTCTTCCTTTTTACTTGCTACGCCAGTACCATCCCTTTGCACCGGCTATACTATTTGCTATTTGGTGAGCGGTGTACTATTAGTTAGTTCATGTTGACACCTCTCTTTTGCCCGTTGTTTTACGCCACCCCGGAGATGGCGGTAGTGTCAATATTCTTCAAAAGATTAGTTTAGCACAAATCTTGGTAACTAGATTAATTGTCAGGCAATGCCTACATGTTTGGATAACATTTTCATATACAGGCATACCCCGGTTAAAGGACACTCACTTTAAGTACACTCGCGAGTAAGGACATAGCGCCCAATAGGCAAAGAGCAGCTCACGCATGCGCCCGTCAGCACATCCTGAACAGCAATACCGGCTCCCTACCTGTACCGAAGCTGTGCACACGCGGGGAGACTATAGAGCCTGTTACAAATGCGTTATTTACATCAGTTATGCACGTATATGACGATTGCAATACAGTAAAAGCATCGATAAGTGGGAAAAGGTAGTGCTTCACTTTAAGTACATTTTCGCTTCACATACATGCTCCGGTCCCATTGCGTACGTTAATGCGGGGTATGCCTGTATACTGTTTGATTAAAGTATAAAATGCATCTTTAACAGACAGAAACATTTCCATTAACTCAAATTGGCAGTAATTAGCAGTGTTTAAACCTATAATACTGACTCCAGGTATAAAATAGTTTAGGCTAGTACATGTCTAAAAGTAGTGCAATAAGGCCTGTGACTGTGGAAAATGATAGGATTTGATATGCAGAATTGATGAGGTATGTATGTATGTATGTATGTATCTCTTTTTATAAGGGTCCTAACTGGTTTCAAAGTGCATAGGGCTAGATTCCCTAAAGTGAAAAACACCATTAATAATCATTTCTACACTTTAGTGAATTTACCTCATAATCTGCAAGAGTTTAGCAGAAGATATCGCTGTAGATCTCACAATGAGACAAATGCTAGTTTAGATCCCAGTCCTGAACTTTAACATCTTATTAGGATTGTTATTACGATAAACACCTCTCTATTAAAGTATTGCTGCTGGGTACAGTGGCAGATTTTCAGGAACAAGACGGCTTGTGCAAGTGAGATTACACAACTCTCTAAATTAGCAAAGAAATGGGCGGAAGGGTTGGCAGTCCAGATACTCAATGCAAAGATAGATCAATGCTTGATAACTGATTACCAAATTGGAAGTAATACTCTATGGGGCCTATTCACGAAACCTCGATAAAATCAGTGCATTGCTGATCGACTTTGCATTGTTTTATCGCGCTATAAAACATGTGGGTCAAAACGGTATTCACTACGAAAAAAACAGCATTTTATTTAAATTTCGGTAAAAAAATGCAAGATCCAACGACTTTGTTTTTTTGTAAGTGTTACTTTGGTTTTGGCTAGCCGCTAAGGTAATGAAGTTACTTTTATTTGATTTTAACACAGTATTGAAGCACGGGGTCTCTTGAGTTGAACCGCATTAATTTCAGCCTCGGGGACCCCCTGCTTTCTGAGTTACAGGCCGGTATCTGAGTTATGGGGTGCCGGTATCTCCCTGCATTGTTTAAATCTCCCGCGTCACGTGACCGGGACATTTAAACTTTGCGGAGATACCGGCACCTCATACCAGGGCCTGTAACTCGGGAAGCAGGGAGACCCCAAGGCTGAAATTTATGCGGTTCAGCTCCGGAGACCACCTGCTTCAATACTGTTATTAAAATCAAATAAAAAAATTATAATTATAAAAATTATAAAATTATAAAAATAATTAAAAAAATAATCAAATAAAAACAGCGCGATCACAAATAAGAGCTGTGCAGGGAGATGCAGCTCTCACAGACTGCAGGCAGATTGCACAGGCAGAACTTAGAAAAAGACACAGCTAAAAACACTGCTAAGTCGATCAGTATGGCATTTAAATACCGATCGGTATCTGACTATTTCTGAATACGTGATAACACAAATGTCAGACCGATCGGTAGGGTCATGCCACACCGTTCCATATCAATGTAAAAGGGGTTTAAGGCAGCACACCATAATATAATAAATACATACAGTTTACCGGTGCTGCTGGTTCAAGGAAGTACCTGCCAGGCAAATTCCAATGTACACTGAGGAAAAAGAGAGATCCAGTGGAGCGCTGGATCTCTGTTTTTCCACACGTTCCATATGGCAGTGATCTTATAAAAGCTACCTGAATAGGGCCCTTAAAGTGAAAGGAGCCTGTCTGTGGTAACACTTCTTGAACAGACAGACATACAGGAGTACAGTATGTGTCAAAGTAGTGCTGCAGTCTAAAAAAACCCAGAGGGTATACCTTCTACCTGAAGGTTCAACATTTTTTTAAAGAGTCCCCCCCCCCCAAATAAAAAACTCAAAATAAATCTAGAGTTTCCACCACCGGGGTCCCTATCAGTGGCCATGTGAGCTCCCCCTCTCTCACACACCTCCTTACTCTCACCCCCATTTGTTTATCTCCCCCTTTCTCACACTCCCCCCCTTCCATCCTCTCCCTCCCCCCCTTCCATCCTCTCCCTCAGGTATTTCTCTCCCTCCCCTCTCCCTCTTTCTTACTCTTCCTTTCTTACACTCCCTCTCTCACCCCCCCCACCCCCCCCACCAGTTAGTCACAGAAGATACAGGACAGAGAAAGACAGGCACAGGACAGAGACAGAGGAGACACAGTCACAGGGCAGAGACAGTCAGAGAAGAAATACAACAGGATAGAGAAAGACAGGCACAGGACAGAGTCAAAGGAGACACAGTCACAGGGCAGAGACAGAGAAGAAATACAACAGGACAGAACAAAAACAGCAGGAGAGACAGAAACACAGCCACACCTCTCTCCTGTCCATGCTGCTTTCTCTGCTGGCCCCAGTCTCCTGACACCTCCTCTTTGATTAGCTGCATTACCTTGCAGCAGCCAATCAGGATGGAAGAAGCTGAGAGAAGGGGGATATCCTGCTGCCCCTTTTGATCCTCTCACAGAACCCCAGGGCAGGGCTATGGAACCCCGGTTAAGAAACACTGCAATAGGGTATACTTTACTGTAAAGCAGAGGGTATACCCTAATTGTAAGACATAAAAAAAGGCTATACGGTGTATACCTTCCATTACAGCTCTGTATCAAAGTCATATGTAGAAGCACATGCACACCGCTGGTAGGTGCTGGAGGGGGGTACTTATCTGCCGGTGCGCTGTATCCAGGGAGGTCCAGACATCCCAGAGGTACTTAAGCAAAGGAATGGAAGCAGGCACACGGTCTTTCTAAAGGTGCAGTTTATTGTGCCACCAAAGGTCCAACGTTTCGGCAAATAGATTGCCTTTATCAAGGAGAGGGCTACTCTCCCCTCTCCTTGATAAAGGCAATCTATTTGCCGAAACGTTGGACCTTTGCTGTATCAAAGTCAACCAGCTTCAAAACCAGGTTAAAAAAAAAAAACCTGCAAGAAAACTGCAGCATATTTATTAAAGAAATAAAATCCCATTGCCCCAGTCATCAAAGCGCGATCTGCTGTATTACACCCGAAACGGCGATATCTGCTATTGAAGTCAAAGTCGCTGTTTGGCCGCGATACCGTGGATTTTCTTTGATTAATGTCGTGCAGTTCTTGTGCTGCAGTTTGGGCCTTGTTTTGCAGCCGAGAAACCTTTATAAAAAGACGATATAATGACATCAGACAAAAGGAAGCAAATTCCAACAAAATTCTTCCCACGTCAGCTCACCATGTCTAAAACTAACTTTAAATAATGATTTAAGAACACTTACTGTATAGGTGTCTGAATTTAGCAAGCAACGTGCTTGCTTTTGAATTAAATGTACATGTGTTTTCTACAGTTGACACAAATTGTTAGCCAGAAAAGTTTACGCCGCCTCAGACCTGGCGAATGTTTTTGATGCAAATACAAGATAAAACAGTGATACATTGAAACGCAGCGTAAAATGTTTCTCTCATTATAATCTGTGAATCATGTAATTCCTCCTATTGGCACACTCCAATCCCCCCTAAAAAAGAAGAGCCCAGCTACTGGTCCTCAAAAATAACTCAGATAGAGAGAAAACTGAAGTGCAAGGCCCTCATATAAAATTATGAAGAAAATGAACCAATTATACAGTATAATTATCACAAGATGGTTAAATGAGTCTGCAACTAGATCCCGGCTAATAAAGACAAAATACAAAATCAAAACTTTTTCCTATGGATACCTACATTCATCCCTTTGATTATACAGGACTTTCTTGTCGTGAACTCCTTCCCATTTTGAATTGATCATATTGTTTATGACTTTTGTGTATTGATGAATGTGTGCAATATTCCTACTGCCTTTCCATTTGGGGACGTGTGCTTTGGACGTATATAAGTGAGAGATTAAGGCACAACGCAGTGCTCGGTTTGCTGATCGAGAACTTTGTCTTACTTACCGTATATTAATCCAGGGGTGTGCAAAGTGGGGGGCGGGAGAATTTCCAGGGGCTGGCGTGGCGGCTACAGAGGGCCCACGTTCTCCCCCAAGGCATTTAAATTAAATGCTGGGGGGGGAGGGGGGACACCACACAAGGCATCTGCAGCTTCTAATACCTGGTCTTCGGCGACGCATCGCCATGGTATCCATGGCAACGTGAAGTCACATGACCCTGCAACGCCATTTGACGCCGGAGCCGAGCAGGAAGGGGGGCACGAGCCGGGAGGTAAGCAGGCAGGGGAGCAGGATCAAAACTTTGCGCACCCCTGAATTAATCTATTTACCACGGCTTTGTTTTGTGTTAGTCAGTGGCATAACATTTTGACACATTTGTACTTTTCATATTGGACAGTTGAATATTGTCCTTTTGGGGGGGATTTGTTTTTGGTCTTAATATTTTTTAAGGATTAATGTGGGAATGTTTGTCATGTATTTTCTAATGTGTATACTAAATAAGTTTTTTTTTTTTTTTTTTTTAGCATTTTTGTTTCATGTTTGTTGCATTATTATTTATCATTTTGGTTTTATATTTTTCCTTTATTAGCCGGGATCTTGTTGCAAACTCATTCAACCATCTTCTGAAAATGACTAAATTGTTCCTTTTTCTTCTTTTTGGACTCTCCAAACCACAACCTGAATTTTGATATATTGATGCAGAGACGCAAGATGACAATGACGCAATTTGCTTCAAATTTGCTCTGATACCTGCGGAATCCATGGTCAGGCACAGGACCGAAGCAGCATTGAGGAGACCTCCTCACGCCAAGAGAAGATTGTTGAGGTGTGTGCGTGTGTGTTTCAGTGTCGGAGTGAGTGGAGGAGAGTGATTGAGAGATGGAGGGGCATCGTGTAGCATGGCGACCCAACGTCAATTGACAATGCGTTGCCATGACAACGTAATGTCACATGGCGCTGTGTTGCGATGATGCCGCAACATCATGATGCCGCATCGTAGGAGGAAGAGACAAATCGCCAAGGCCGATATTTGTCTGCAATACACCCCTGTATGAGTCCTTTCCTTTATTAATCCGGTGCACTTTCTTTGCTCCAGTTGTTGACCTGTCATACTTTAATATATACTGTAGGGAGCTATGGGATCTATGCTCTAAAGTCCGCAGCTGCAAAACTGGGTCAAAACCACTGCAAAGAACAGCAGTATATTTATTAAAGAAAAGGAACCACGTTAAAAGTAATTGGATTTTTTCCCGTATAGTAATGCAGGTGCAAGTCTTTTGCATCTGGAGAGACTTTAATAAATATCCCCCTATATATATGTCCTATATAGCTAGCGACAGACTAGGGGAGCAGCCTACTGCAGGGGCAGCAGCCTACATGTAAAGATCCTTTCTTTAAAGTAGCAGTCCAAGCTTCTGTTTTTATTTTTTTTTAATGTTTCCCCCTTTAATATGTGCATCAATACAATCCATACAATGATAAGTAATTCGCTAAATTGCCGATCGATCCGTTCTCCTGTGATCGATCGGCTAACATTCGGCTCGGGTTACACTAAATGGCTGCGTAGGAGTGCTCTGCAGTCAGTGTGACTTTGTAAATGGTTGCTATAGAAACCAAAAATGCGTGTTACATTATAATACATTAAAAATGTTGTTCAGAGTTGTTAAAAAAAAAAAAATACTACAAGTGTAACAGTGTTTCCCCCAGCCTCTGGGAGATTCTACCATTACTGGTCGTGTGGTGCAAGATACCTGCTGGTAACAGGAGGGTTGAGTCGTCCGCCGATGGTAGTGGGGACACAGGACTAGGCTTCTGGGGTTCATACCCCACATATCCCTTTAGCAGTGCAGCGCCTCCATCTGCCGTTGGCTCCAGGAGCTGACGGTGATCTCCCACGGTAGAATTTATTACCTCTCCCCCCAGTAAGTTCACGCACCAGGCAGGAGGTATAACAACAGGAACGGGGTTATTACTCTTCTGTACAGTACAGGAACAAGGCAGGTTCTGCCCGATGCAGTACTCTCAGCTTATTCACTGGATGATGGTCCCTGGACCATCACTACAGGCCAAGTGCCCCTGCAGCCTTCCTAGCTCTTCCCTACCTCCCTAGCAGAGGCATGGTCCACACTCACTCTCCCCCGGAGGGAAGAGGACTGGAGAAGGCCCAATCTCAGCCTTTCCACTGTGCGACCTGCCTTCCTCAGTGGAGGAAGGACTCTCACCAAATTTAGGGCAGTGCTGCCTTTAAGTACTGCCAGGAGGAGGGCACCAGGTCTGGCTCATGATTGGTCATGCCCAGGCCGGATGCCTCCCGCTGTCACTCAAATGCAGCTCCTCTGAGGGGGAAAACCCCATGTCTACTACTGGCAACCTGATTGTACCACGGTTTACTGCCAGCCCAAGGCAGAATAGTAGCCATCAGGTGACCTGGCTACACAAGTATTTTCTCTTTGTACAGAACTGATTTTTTTTTTTTTTTAAACCTACACATGTAGGATATTGCCTGATCTGCAGCTTTAAAGTGGTCCTTTGTTAAGTGGCATATCGTGTGTTGTTTAATAGGGAGTTCAACAGGAGTGGAACAAGAAGTGGACATCTACTTGTCCTGGATTCCGAATTTGAACTGCATTGGAAAGGAGGAGAGTTTCTATCACAGGCTCAAGAAGACGCAGCCCTCTTCACTCTACTGCACCTCCATTTGTATATTGCATTTCTCTCAACTTTCACTTTATCTTTATCCTAACTTAATTTTCACTGCCCAGTCCTCACTCACCTCTCATCACTAAACTATCACTACTACCACTGCTATGCCTCCTCAACTATTTCTATTTGCTCTGATCTCGCTTCTTTGCAAACTACATGTTTCTTTGTACCAGCCTCATTATGTCTCTAACTCCATTCATATCTCTCCATCTCTACTTCCTTCTCCACATCTCATTTCACATGAACTGCTTTCCTTCCTGCGCCCTCTGACCGTACGTCTTCAAACACACAACCTTATCGAAGCATACGGGTCCCTCCGTGACTGATACTATACACCTCCCACATCGACCTTGACTCCTTGCAGACACACTTACCAAAACGCCCTCCTATTGTCTCTGTACGTTGTTCCTATTTACCACTTGGATTTTAAGCTCTTTGGGGCAGGGACTTTTTCCTAATGTTACTTTTAGCACTTTGAAGCACTTACTCTCATATTATTATCTCGTGTATTACAGCTGTGAAGTGCTATGTACATAGATGGTGCTATATAAATAAAGATATACATACGTACATATTAAGACAAAAGTGGTGACATTTTGGGGCAAAACAAACTGCTATATCTGTATCAACAAACCATCCTATTGATTAAAAAAACTAACAAAAAACAATATTTAATATATCTGCTATCGATTGTTTTGTCCAGCACGTTTATCTTTATACATATTTTGCACAGCACTTTACTTTTGATGCATACGTAACGGGTATTCCACCCCACCCAATCGCAGATATAGTGTGGGTGTGGAAAACATACAGTGTTACCAGGTGTGGTGCTTTACAAGTTAGGCTCACAGGAGGGCTGAGCTTCCGCCACAGGGGACCTGAGGCAATTATATTCGGAGTAACCCTGTACTCGGTGCAGCGCCTCCACCTGCAATGGTTCCTAGCAGAGCAGGAATGGTTCCTCGCAGGACACATACAAATAATCACACACCATAGGTATGATAACTAATACCTTTACTTGGGAACATAACACACAACTACCATACACAGAATGACGGGTGTCCCTCTCTGGAAGAGACACTAGCTAATGCGCCTCGCAGGACGCTTCCCTGACACCGGGTGATCCCACCCCGTGTCCAGTGATCCCCCACCCAATGTCCCACACTGTTGCAGAGAAAGGATATGGGTGACTGCGCAGTCACTATTAAAGCTAATGGGCAAGTTGGTGCACTTGTAGATTTAGAGTACCTGCCCGAGCACTCCCGTGCTCGGATCTGCAACTGGCTTCGCAAAGGATCCGGCGACCTGAAGAACACCGGAACCACCTCCAGGACGATCTCACCCGGTGAACTGCTGCAGCCGTAACGAAGAACTGCGCCCACCTCGCTGCACGGAGGCGCAGCGTCCGCTGAGTCCCTAACTGACTCTTATGAACCACAGTGACACTCACTGTACTATAGGCCGTCCCTACAGCACAGCAACCTTGATGGCTTGAGGGAAAAACTCCTAGGGGCCTACCGGGTTAAAGGCCTGCTCCGATCCCCCAGCCCTTCCCAGTCCTGACTCTAACTAATCAGTACTCCCAGCGCCTGCAGCAACTTTCTGCAACCAGCTGGGTGCGTACAGCAACCGTGCTGCACAAACCCTGTGCCTTCTTGTCAAACCTCACAGCACTGACAGCCGTGACCCTGTCAAGACAGCACCACACTCTCACTAAGGGCAGCGTCCCTACCTAGGGCCGTCCCTTATCAATTTCCCACTAACCTGGTGGGGAATTGGGGCCTACCTGGGATATGGGGGACCTTACGCAGTGCAGGAGCTTCACTCGCTCCCTGCACCCTTCCTTCCCCTACAGCTCCCCAGCTCCAACTGCCGTTCTGCAGCACTGAGGTGAGCTGAGACCTTTTATGGGGTGCCCCTAACTGATCAGATGGGGGTACCTCACTTTTACGTCTGTGAGTCTCCCCTAGAAAAATCTCTTGGAGAGCACACTTGAGGGCAACAGTCATATGGTTCTTACTATTTCCTCCCCCTGGTGGGCGGAATAGTAGCGTGTCTCTGGGCCCAACATTTACCCAGTCATCCGCCTCGCTCATGCGGTATACCGGGAGGTCCTGACCTTTTCCGCGGTCCACCACATGGTGGGTGGGGCGCTCCTTTTTGAGCTTAAAGGAGGCAATTTTTACTAAATCTCTCGCCACACAGTCCTTATCCCTACGTACTTGCGAAGCTTCCACTGAGAAGCGAGAAATGGACAAGGTCTCTTTCCTCAAAGTCTCTGTTTCACCCGGCAGGGAGTAAGGGATAGATACCTTACCACTGCGGTGATTCACTGTGGCCAACAGGTCCTCGGGGATGCTGTCATTTCCCACCTCGGCTGTCTCGGGACCTGCCCCCGGCACTTCTGGGGCAGTCCACTTACTTACTGGAAACTCGGGAGCGTGGGATCCCAGTCCTGGGACCACTTGTGTTGGAGCGCACTGGCTCACACTCAAATCAGGATTCACTGCAACTGAGGTAGTTGATTTGTTATTTCCAGCTTCACTCGTGGGGTCCGCCGGCTGGCGCATCACCACAGCTGGTTGTTGGTCGCTGGAATCACCAAGAGGGGATGGGGGCAGAGACACCTTACCCTGTGATTCCTGCTCAGGAATCGGGTCTGGGACCCACATCTGTAGTTCGGCCTTCGGCGGCTCCATCTCAGGACTTGAATCTAGAATGTCCATTTGGGCACACGGGCCCTCCACCACCTCTTCCTCAGAGGTATGTGGACTAGCAGCGGCGTTGACTACCAGGGTGGAAGCATCAGGCGCCTCTTTCTCCACAGGTTCCGTCATCAGAGGTTCCTGCTCTACCGCTAGGACGTCCCCTTTGAGAGGGTCTGGAACTGTGGGTAGAATGCTCAATTCCTCCGAAATTTCTATGAGAGGGGTAGATTGGTTAGCTATACGGACCGTCTCCGTATTAAAGTCGTCCGCTTCTTCCCGGCTGCTTCTGCAGGCTGCACCAGCACGGGCTTCATGCACTGTGCCCCGCAGTCAGCACATCTGTCTCTCCAGGCCAATGTACAAAGGGGACAGTCATATCTGTTACAAACACACCGTATGCACCCGTCCTCGCTCAACCTTGCCACTTTGAGTGCTATCAGTCGCTTGAATACATCAAACTCCACACCACCAGACGTAGTAAGGTCTTCTTGTAAGCACTGGCACAATAGAACGGACACATCCCCGGCCTTTGCCCGCCAGACTCCAAACTGCAGAGGGGGTATTTCACTGCATCCGGTATCTCCCTTATGGTGAGCAGAAGTTACCGGTTGGGGCTCACTGGGCTTGCTCCCCCTGGTGGAATGTAAAGGAGGGGCGATAGACTCTATCAAGGATTGTTTCTGGTTCTGCAATAAGTCACTCAATTGGCGGGGGTGGGGCTTAGGTTTTCCCACCAATCCCGGACGTTTTTCTGCAAAATCATTCTGCTCCGCCTTGAGCGCAACACCACGTGCATGTTGCCAACATGGGGAAAGTTGCCCTGGCGCTTGGTCAGAGTAGACTAAAGGATAACCCTCAGGGGGGCATTTAGGCATAAACAACGTGGATGGTGCCTCTGACAGGCATATATCCTCCGGGGAAGTCACCTCAAAAAGTATCGACATCCACCGAGTTGTGGGGTCTTGCTCTTCATCTAATATACAGGCGTACGACCACCCGGGAATTTTACGCATATGCTTACAGACTTCCATATCTTATATATGTGCGGGAAGGCCCCCTACGGCCACCACACAGCGGGGGCTACAATTTTGCCCCAAAGCCCAGGCAAGGACCTCGCGTCCGGACTTTACAAACATGGTGAAAAATATGAATTGGACAATTTGGAAAAAAATGGAACAGGGCACCCCAGGTCTATCTCAGCAGCGCCTCCAAATGTAACGGGTATTCCACCCCACCCAATCGCAGATATAGTGTGGGTGCAGAAAACATACAGTGTTACCAGGTGTGGTGCTTTACCTGTTAGGCTCACAGGAGGGCTGAGCTTCCGCCATGGGGAACCTGGGGCAATTATATTCTGAGTAACCCTGTACTCAGTGCAGCGCCTCCACCTGCGATGGTTCCTAGCAGAGCAGGAATGGTTCCTCGCAGGACACATACAAATAATCACACACCATAGGTATGATAACTAATACCTTTACTTGGGAACATAACACACAACTACCATACACAGAATGATGGGTGTCCCTCTCTGGAGGAGATACTAGCTAATGCGCCTCGCAGGACGCTTCCCTGACACCGGGTGATCCCACCCCGTGTCCAGTGATCCCCCACCCAATGTCCCGCACTGTTGCAGAGAAAGGATATGGGTGACTGCGCAGTCACTATTAAAGCTAATGGGCCAGTTGGTGCACTTGTAGATTTAGAGTACCTGCCCGAGCACTTCCGTGCTCGGATCTGCAACTGGCTTCGCAAAGGATCCGGCGACCGAAGAACACCGGAACCACCTCCAGGACGATCCCACCCGGAGAACTGATGCATCCGTAGCGAAGAACTGCACCCACCTCGCTGCACGGAGGCGCAGCGTCCGCTGAGTCCCTAACTGACTCTTATGAACCACGGTGACACTCACTGTACTATAGGCCGTCCCTACAGCACAGCAACCTTGATGGCTTGAGGGAAAAACTCCTAGGGGCCTACAGGGTTAAAGGCCTGCTCCGATCCCCCAGCCCTTCCCAGTCCTGACTCTAACTAATCAGTACTCCCAGCGCCTGCAGCAACTTTCTGCAACCAGCTGGGTGCGTACAGCAACCGTGCTGCACAAACCCTGTGCCTTCTTGTCAGACCTCACAGCACTGACAGCCGTGACCCTGACAATACAGCACCACACTCTCACTAAGGGCAGCGTCCCTACCTAGGGCCGTCCCTTATCAATTTCCCACTAACCTGGTGGGGAGTTGGGGCCTACTTGTGATATGGGGGACCTTACGCGGTGCAGGAGCTTCACTCGCTCCCTGCACCCTTCCTTCGGCTACAGCTCCCCAGCTCCAACTGCCGTTCTGCAGCGCGCGAAATGTATCTATCTGCTGCTGCATGGTCATCCTCTAGCCCTATTGGCTCCCTGGTGTCATGTGGCTCTACCCCTGTGCACCCTGGGGGCTGACAGTCCTGCACTGCGCATGCGCGAGCTAACTGGGGGCCGCCCGCGCTATTGGGCTCCTGCGCATGCGCAACAACAATCACAATGGTAGCGCCCTGCTCCCCGAGCCGCCGGGACCCTTGCGACGCGACCGCGGCCCTAGCAACGGCCCGATCGCGTCCCCAGCAACCAGCCGCATCTCGGAGGTAGCGCGTGGCTCCCTGCTCTGGCCCCCACCTTTGGAAGCAGCCGTCGGGTCCGGCCCTGGCTCCGGCGGCACCCGCAACCGCGTGGCTCCAAAGGAGGGGGGTCTCTAGGAGCTGCTGGAGACCAGGGCTACACATAGATTAGATTTTCATATTCTAATACCGTCGCAATATACAGTACAGTACTTGCGGCTCCATCTACAAGGAAATTGTAGCTTGTGTTTTTGCTATCTTGCAGACATGTGTAGTCAAACCTGTTTATGATTTTTTTTTTTCATTGTGTTAGGTCTTTCCTAGAATTTCTTTAACCGACTTAGTCGAGTACAGTGAGGACGTTTGTATTGATTTGTTTTATGCAGAATAACTATTTTCAAGAAAAACAGATGACCCAATTTGGGCTTCTCTGTCAACCTTGTCAGATTGTGAAATGTTCGCATGGTTTTCAACTTAAACTGTCTGCGAAGAAACAAAAAGCTCTTAGAATTCGTAATTAAATAAGTCTTAACATTGTTAATGCAACCTACGTGCTTTTGCATCTTCCTTCTTTTTCCTTTCATAGTCCAGTAATATAATTCAATTGACCAAGATATCAAAGAGTACGTAAATACCTTGTGCTTGGCAAACCGATATGCAAAGAAACATTTTCGCAAATGAAACCCTTTGCTGTGAAAGAGGCCTGCAACACTAAGAAAGACTGAAGAAAGACTATAGTTTTGTTTATTTGATGCAGTCGATTGCTAAATATATTATTATAGTCATCATTTTAGAATTTAGTGGAAGGGATGATTCTTGTCCAAAGTCTAAATTGTTGAAGACTGACTTACAATTATATACTGTTAGGGTTGCCAGGTGTCCAATATTGAACTACACTGTCCTGTATAAGGGCACTGCCGAATAAAAAAATTAGAGGTAATACTGTACATGTATGTGTCCGGTATTACCTCTCTGGCCATAGTGAACTGACCGGCTTGGGGGGCCGTGGGATTTCCCTGAGCACGGGGCTGGGCAGCTTCCTCCATCCTGATTGGCTGCTGCAGGGTAATGCAGCCAATCAGGAGGAGATATCAGTAGCCTGGGGGTGGGGCCAAGGAGAGGAGGAAACTGCATGGTGTGGAGAGAGGGGTGTGTGTGTGTACAAGCGCATGCCTTGAGTGCGTCGCACCTTTCACCATTGTGTCCAGTATTTTTGGAGAAACTGCCTGGCAACCCTACTGTATATACCGTACATGCGTTTTTGTGAGTACACAGTAGTTCTGATGTTTTGTGCTGTGCTTGCTGGCTCCAGCTGGAATAAAACTTATTTATTGAATTGCTTTGCCGTGAGTCCTGGGTTAAATTCTGGTCTACCTTAACATGGGGTGCCTTAGAGTTTCCCAATATAATGATAGGTAGAGATGGCTGAATCAGCCCAAATCTGTTTCCCGTATTTGCTCGGATATTCCCGCCAAAATCCATTTTGCCATGTAAAATCCGCAAACGGATATGGTCGGTTTTAATCTGCGCAGATTCATTAAAAAAACGAGATAGGATACCATATGTTGACGGATTTGTAGAATCCCATCCTCAGGAATCAGCAATCCGTTGGCGGATTCTTAAAAACACATTGCTGAATTTGCGGATTGGATTCTACAAATCTGTTCACGGCTTGCGGAATCTGCAGGTTTGTATTGGCAATAACGAAAAATCCACAAAACGCAAATTGCACTTTTTGAGATTGATCCGCTGAAATCTGTGGACCAAAGGAACCCACCGATTCACTGCGGATCTAAATCCACCAAAGTAATTCGCCCATCTCTAATAATTTATTTACTGTATAAAATGTTTTACCAGGAAGTAATACATTGACAGTTACCTCTCGTTTTCAAGTATGTCCTGGGCACAGAGTTATGATGACAAATACATAGTTACATTAAAGCTGCAGTTCAGTCTTTTTTTCTTTTAATTAATTTTTTTACTTTAATAGTTTCATGTGGGCAATCTCTACTTACCTAAAGAACTGTATAGCTGCAGGTCAATTCGTTCTCCATGTATTGATCGGCGAAATTTGGTGACATTATTAGTGAAGGGATATGTTTTTCCTCTGCTTCTGTCACTCAGTGGAAGCTCATGAATATTCATGAGCACTCCTGCACTGACATGTGCTAGAGCAGGGGTGGGGAACCTTTTTTCTGCCAAGGGCCATTTTGATATTTATAAAATCATTCGAGGGCCATCCAAAATTATCAACTTAAAAATTAGCCTGCTATATTTGTCAAACATTTAATGAACTCACCACTAATGTGATGGCTGAAACTGCTTCTCTTTGGGTGACTGACTGACTCTTGGGTGGTGGGTGACTATGACTGACTGCGGGTTGGTGTCTGTGCGCACGCACACACACACAGAAATTGGGCAGGGGGTAGGGAAATCAGACTCTCAGACCCACTCTCTCGCTCAGACTCTCAGACCCACTCTCTCTCTCAGACTCACTCTCTCTCTCAGGCTCTCAGACCCACTCTCTCTCAGGCTCTCAGACCCACTCTCTCTCTCAGACTCACTCTCTCTCTCTCTCTCTCTCTCTCTCTCTCTCTCTCTCTCTCTCTCTCTCTCTCTCAGACTCACTCTCTCTCTCTCTCTCTCTCTCTCTCTCTCTCTCAGGCTCTCAGACCCACTCTCTCTCTCAGACCCACTCTCTCTCTCAGACCCACTCTCTCTCTCAGACCCACTCTCTCTCTCAGACCCACTCTCTCTCTCAGACCCACTCTCTCTCTCAGGCCCACTCTCTCTCTCAGGCCCACTCTCTCTCTCAGGCCCTCTCTCTCTCTCAGGCCCACTCTCTCTCTCTCAGGCCCACTCTCTCTCTCAGGCCCACTCTCTCTCTCAGGCCCACTCTCTCTCTCTCAGGCCCACTCTCTCTCTCTCAGGCCCACTCTCTCTCTCAGGCCCACTCTCTCTCTCAGGCCCACTCTCTCTCTCTCAGGCCCACTCTCTCTCTCAGGCCCACTCTCTCTCTCAGGCCCACTCTCTCTCTCAGGCCCACTCTCTCTCTCAGGCCCACTCTCTCTCTCTCAGGCCCACTCTCTCTCTCAGGCTCTCAGACCCACTCTCTCTCTCAGACCCACTCTCTCTCTCAGGCCCACTCTCTCTCTCAGGCTCTCAGACCCACTCTCTCTCTCTCAGGCTCTCAGGCCCACTCTCTCTCTCTCAGACTCACTCTCTCTCTCAGACTCACTCTCTCTCTCAGGCTCACTCTCTCTCTCAGGCTCTCAGACCCACTCTCTCTCTCAGACCCACTCTCTCTCTCAGGCTCTCAGACCCACTCTCTCTCTCAGGCTCACTCTCTCAGGCTCTCAGACCCACTCTCTCTCTCAGACCCACTCTCTCTCTCAGGCTCTCAGACCCACTCCCTCTCTCAGGCTCTCAGACCCACTCCCTCTCTCAGGCTCTCAGGCCCACTCTCTCTCAGGCTCTCAGACCCACTCCCTCTCTCAGACTCTCAGACCCACTCTCTCTCAGGCTCTCAGACCCACCCTCTCTCAGGCTCTCAGACCCACCCTCTCTCAGGCTCTCAGACCCACTCTCTCTCACTCTCAGACCCACTCTCTCTCACTCTCAGACCCACTCTCTCTCACTCTCAGACCCACTCTCTCTCACTCTCAGACCCACTCTCTCACTCTCAGACCCACTCTCTCTCACTCAGACTCTCAGACCCACTCTCACTCAGACTCTCAGACCCACAGTCTCTGACACACACACTTTCTCTGTCTCAGACACACACACTCTCTCAGACACGCACACTCTCTCTCTCTCAGACACGCATACTCTCTCTCTCTCAGACACGCACACTCTCTCTCTCAGACACGCACACTCTCTCTCTCAGACACGCACACTTTCTCTCTCAGACACGCACTCTCTCTCTCAGACACGCACTCTCTCTCTCAGACACACTCTCTCTCTCAGACACACTCTCTCTCTCAGACACACTCTCTCTCTCAGACACACTCTCTCTCTCAGACACACTCTCTCTCTCAGACACACTCTCTCTCTCAGACACACTCTCTCTCTCAGACACACTCTCTCTCTCAGACACACTCTCTCTCTCAGACACACTCTCTCTCTCAGACACACTCTCTCTCTCAGACACACACACTCTCTCAGACACACACACTCTCTCAGACACACACTCTCTCTCAGACACACTCTCTCTCCCAGACACACTCTCT